>NW_027207662.1:0-155000 GCF_963455315.2 Globicephala melas | reverse complement strand
CAAAGGATCATGAGAGATTACTACAAGCAACGATATACCAATAAAATGGGCAACCTGGAAGAAGTGGACAAATTCTTAAAAAAAGCACAACCTTCTGAGACTGAACCAGGAAGAAATAGAAAATATAAACAGACAAATCACAAGCACTGAAATTGAAACTGTGATTTAAAATCTTCCAACAAACAAAATCTCAGTACCAGATGGCTGCAGAGATGAATTCTACCAAACAATTAGAGAAGAGTTAACACCTATCCTTCTCAAACTCTTCCAAAATATAGCAGAGGGAATAACACTCCCAAACTGATTCTATGAGGCCACCATCACCCTGATACCAAAACCAGACAAAGATGTTACAAAAAAAGAAAACTACAGGCCAATATCACTGATGAACATAGATGCAAAAATTTTCAACAAAATACTAGCAAACAGAATCCAAGGGCACATTAAAAGTATCATACACCATGACCCCGTGGGATTTATCCCAGGAATTCAAGGATTCTTCAATATATGCAAATCAATCAATGTGATAAACCATGTTACTAAATTGAGTAATAAAAACCATATGATCATCTCAGTAGATGCAGACAAAGGTTTTGACAAAATTCAACACCTATTTATGATAAAAAATCTCCATAAAGTGGGCATAGAGGGAACCTACCTCAAAATAATAAAGGCCAAATATGAAAAACCCACAGCCAACATCATTCTCAATGGTGAAAAACTGAAACCATTTCCACTAAGATCAGGAACAAGACAAGGTTGCCCACTCTCACCACTATTATTCAACATAGTTTTAGAAGTTTTAGCCACAGCAATCAGAGAAAAAAAAAGAAATGAATCCAAATCAGAAAAGAAGAAGTAAAGCTGTCACTCTTCGCAGATGACATGATACTATGCATAGAGAATCCTAAAGATGCTACCAGAAAACTACTAGAGCTAATCAATGAATTTGGTAGAGTAGTGGGATACAAAATAAATGCACAGAAATCTCTTGCATTCCTATACACTAATGATGAAAAATCGAGAGATAAATTAAGGAAACACTCCCATTTACCACTGCAACAAAAAGAATAAAATACCTAGGAATAAAGCTACCTAAGGAGACAAAGGACCTGTATGCAGAAAACTATAAGACACTGATGAAAGAAAGATGATACAAACAGATGGAGAGATATACCATGTTCTTGGATTGGAAGAATCAACATTGTGAAAATGACTATACTATCCAAAGCAATCTACAGATTCAATGCAATCCCTATGAAACTACCAATGGCATTCTTCACAGAACTAGAACAAAAAATTCACAATTTGTATGGAAACACAAAATACCCCGAATAGCAAAAGCAATCTTGAGAAAGATAAATGGAGCTGGAGGAATCAGGCTTCCTGACTTCAGACTATACTACAAAGCTGCAGTAATCAAGACAGTATGGTACTGGCACAAAAACAGAAATATAGATCAATGGAACAAGATAGGAAGCCCTGAGACAAACCCATGCACCTATGGTCACGTTATCTTTGATAAAGGAGGCAAGAATATGCAATGGAGAAAAGAGAGCCTCTTCAATAAGTGGTGCTGGGAAAACTGGACAGCTACATGTAAAAGAATGAAATTAGAACACTCCCAAACACCATACACAAAAATAAACTCTAAATGGATTAAAGACGTAAATGTAAGGCCAGGCACTATAAAACTCTTAAAGGAAAACATAGGAAGAACACTCTATGACATAAATCACAGCAAGATCCTTTTTGACCCACCTCCTAGAGAAATGGAAATAAAAACAAAACTAAACAAATGGGACCTAATGAAACTTCAAAGCTTTTGAACAGCAAAGGAGACCATAAACAAGATGAAAAGACAACCCTCAGAATGGGAGAAAATATATGCCAATGGAGCAACTGACAAAGGATTAATCTCCAAAATATACAAGCAACTCATGTAGCTGAATATCCAAAAAACAAACAACTGAATCCAAAAATGGGCAGAAGACCTAAACAAACATTTCTCCAAAGAAGTTATACAGGTTGCCAACAAACACATGAAAGGATGCTCAACATCACTAATCATCAGAGAAATGCAAGTCAAAACTACAGTGAGGTATCACCCCACCCTGGTCAGAATGGCCATTGTCAAAATATCTACAAACAAATAAATGCTGGAGAGGGTGTGGAGAAAAGGGAACCCTCTTGCACTGTTGGTGGGGATGTGAATTGATACAGCCACTGTGGAGAACACTGTGGAGGTTCCTTAAAAAGCTAAAAATAGAACTATCATATGACCCAGCAATCCCACTACTGGGCATATACCCTGAGAAAACCATAATTCAAAAAGAGTCATGTACCACAATGTTCATTGCAGCGCTATTTACAATAGCCAGGACGTGGAAGCAACCTAAGTGTCCATAGACAGATGAATGGATAAAAAAGATGTGGCACATACTTACAATGGAATATTACTCAGCCATAAAAAGAAACAAAATGGAGTTATTTGTAGTGAGGTGGATGGACCTAGAGTCTGTCATACAGAGCGAAGTAAGTCAGAAAGAGAAAAACAAGGACCATATGCTAACACATATATATGGAATCTAAAAAAAAAAAAGGTTCTGATGAACCTAGGGGCAGACCAGAAATCAAGACACAGACGTAGAGTATGGTCTTGAGGACATGGTGTGGGGGAAGGGTAAACTGGGACGAAGTGAGAGAGTAGCACTGACATATATACACTACCAAATGTAAAATAGATAGCTAGTGTGAAGCAGCTGCATGGCACAGGCAGATCAGCTTGGTGCTTTGCGACCACCTAGAGAAGTGGAATAAGGAGGTTGAGAGGGAGACGCAAGAGGGGATATATTTATGTGTATAGCTGATTCACTTTGTTATACAGCAGAAACTAACACAACACTGTAAACAATTATACTCTAGTAAACATGTTAAAAAAGACAAACATTAAAAAAAGTAGATTCAAAAACTGCCTTTAAGGTAGGGATTAACATATACACACTACTATATATAAAATGGATAATCAACAAGGACCTACTGTATTGCACAGGGAACTCTACTCAATATTCTCTAATAAGCTATATGGGAAAAGAATATGAAAAATAGTAGATATGTGTATATGTATAACTGAATCACTTTGCTGTATACCTGAAACTAAACTGACACAATATTGTAAATCAACTATACTCCAAAAAAAAAAAGAAAAAACTACCTTTATGCCTAACTGTTGCAATGATTTGTATAATTAGTTCAGTAAGATAATTTTTTTTCTTCCTCTTTAGAAGCTTAGTCATTAGATCCAAAGTCACATTTTTTTTACTCTCTTCTCAAATGAGGAAGGTTTCATTTACAGTTTTTTCATGTTACCCTGTGTCTCACATTTGACCTAAATATTACCCTTACATTTTACCAGTTGGATTCTTTCAATCTGTCTTCTTCTGTAAATAATGCTGATTTTTCAGTCATGGTTCAGTCAGGAGATAAACCATGCAGTACGTGGAATGGGTGCAGTTTATCAAAAGAATTCATACCTAGTAACAGGTGAATGGAGTAAAGAATGCAGTAATACCTAATAGAGAAAGCAGCCACTACTCTTAGGGGTGATATCAGTGCAAAAGTTCCTCCCTCACTCCCACCCCCAAAACACCACTCCCCACCCCAAACTGAGGCTCAGAACCCCCTGGTGGCACATGGCTGTAGCCCAGCAGATAGTGGAGAAGTTCACTGAAGTTCCACAGGAGGATGCCAGCAAGCAGAGAGCTGCCTCCTATATGTAGGGGAAACTCATGGGGAGCTACATTTGGGGTAGGTGGAGTGGGTCCTGAACTCGCAGGGAAGTGGCTGGAACACCCATTGGGATGTTGCTTAACTGAGGTCCACAGTACTTGCTGGGAAACTGCCTGCAGGATGCACTAAGGCTCACTCCAACTTTATTATTTAAAAATTTATTTCTGATTACAAATGCAATATGAGGTCAATATTGGAAAATGTGGAATCAGAATAGGATAAAATAGGGAAAACCACAGCTCTCAAAAGCATTTAAAAGCAACTTTTACAGAGTATATATATCCTACATGTACATTGTATAGATTGTACAAAAATTGTATTTTAGAGGATGGTAACACGATATGTGTTTATATTCAATAATGTGAGTCATTCCATTTTTTCTATTTAATAAGGTAGTCTTGGCTATGTTCACCTACTTGATTTTTAATATAAATATTATATTCTACTTGTCAGTTTTCATACATACCAACACGCAAACACAACTGGATTTTGAAATGTCTGGCACTTTTTGGTCATTCAACATTAAAGGAAATACTTTTGATGGACTTTGTTTTTTTACACACTCCTTATATATTACTTTAATAGCATTAGAATAATATACTTTGTGAAATAAAAAATTACTAATTCCTAGTTTTGAAATTCTGTTTCCATGTTTTCATTTTGTAGAACTATGATGAACAGTTCTATGCATAAAGGTGATCTGAACTGTTTTTAAGATTCTTCAATATAGTGTCTATAAAGTTGAACTGAGAGGCAAAAGTCATGCATTATCAAAGCTCATAGAAAATTGCTGTCTTGTGTATCATTTAAAAATATTTTCCACTTTAACCATCAGTATGTGTGAGTATACCACAGACTATCTCTGAGAGTATGCCTTAGCATTAAGTTTTCTTTTTTGTTGTTTCAAAACATCATGTAAGTATAATTTTTCAGACTTTGAGTAGAAAAGATATTGCAGTTGTGTGTGTGTGTGTGTGTGTGTGTGTGTGTGTGTTTTCTGTGCTTGTGAGAGCAAGAGAGACAGAGACAAAGACAGAGAGATACTAAGGATTGTAAAGGTGGCACAACTCTATCTCATTTTCAGTTTTTAGCTATATAAAGAATCAAAGTACTAATTATATTCTGAAAAATCAAAATTATGCCCTAAATGATACAAATTATAATTCATAAACCTAATATAATTTATTATTTTTATTGTTCTCAATTCACTCAGATAATGCACATATAATTATAGGGCTACTATGCAAGGTTCTTTTCAGAACAGCAAGGACTAGATGATTTCATAGCAACTAATTGTAATGCAATAATTCGGGAAGTTTTCCGAAAGCACAAATTTGAGTATGTTAAAATAGTTTCAAATTTTATTTTCCTTGGACAAAAGCTTCTTTTACAGTGCAAATGTATTTTAATTATAAATCTACACTTAAAAATCATATTAAAGGGAAACTATTTTTACTGATACATGCCAGGGGGTAAATAATATTAATGCTAAATGCATACCTTTTAAGAAAAGAATAAAATGGACTATGATATGTCTTTGTTTAAGCACAAAGTTCCAAAGCTCTCCAATTGTCCTTTGGATGAAAGTTGAATCACATTTTCTTTACTATAGAATCAAATCTGAGCATTTCAAGAGGTAAACAGTGATTCTTTGATGCCTTACTTCAAAGCATTCAGAGGAAATTAATCAAATTAATCCATCCTTCTTTCCACTGGTAACAAAAATTATTCACTGCTTTGGACTCAGGGCATTTCACAAGACCCTAATGAGTATTGGGAAGGAAAAAAAAAAGTATTAAATGGTGGCATTAAGGAGGAGACTGTAAAGCACTGAATATTCTTTTTTTTAATGCCAGATTGGAAATGTAATTGAGTGAAGCAGGCCCCGGGTGGTTGGAAGCATTGCAAAGTGCATGGCCCGCCTAAAGGTGGCAGCTGCTACCCAGCAACCATGGATCATTGCCACATTGGAATTCAGAACCAGGTTTGGCAGATATTCCAGTGTTTGTGGAAAAGAAAGAAATTCATATTTTAATGTGAGCTCTCTAAATTTTTGAGTGTTGATGTTAACAAAAAAAAGTTTTTGTGAGCTGACTCAAATAAGTCAGGAAGTTCCTCCTTGTTAAATGAAAAAGCATTATGTACTTGACCTTGGTCTTGCCCCTCCCCAATTTTAATCAAAGTCCTTAAAAGCATTTAGAAAATATTTAAGTGACAATTATTTCTTATGTCAATTTTTCCTTGAGGAGCATCAAGAGAAAAATGTATTTCCTTCCAAAAGCCATTGGTTGAAGACCAAGCAACTCTAATCATTTGGCTAATATGATTGTTTATATATTTCCCAATAATCAAATAATTGTTCTCAGTTGATAAAGGGGAAGAGTATTTAAAAGGTTATTTTTAAATTACAGCAATACAGGTATTTTTTGAAACAAAGGGATATTGCTTTCAATACATTTTTTGCCTAAAATAGGTGGTCTCTTTCCATATCTCTTCCAAATCTCTGAACGAATTCTCACGTTTTTTCAAAATTGTTGCTGTAAGCATGGTTAAATTATATCACCTTTATAGCCAGACTCTCATATTCTGAATCCAGTTCTGATGTTGCTAGCTACTTCACCTTGTGTGTCTTACCCAAATTTCTTGAGTCTCAGGTTCCTCATCTAGAAAATAATGGTCATTTTGGGATCAACTTCAGAGGCTTACTATGAGGATTTTGTAAGGAAATCTTTAAAGCTATCAGTGATAGAAAGTGTTCCATACATCTTAGTTATCATTATGTCCTTTGAAGTCATTCTTTTTTCCTGGTTTACATGGAAATACTGCTGCAGATGTCAGAAGACACATTTTTCTCCCACCTGAAACATTGCACATTTGTAGCAACCATCTTCATAGAGGAAAACAGAATTCTTATTCACTGCTGCACATATTTAATGTATTTTTGAGATCACTCTACCCCGTTTCTGGTCTTTATAAAGTTATCATAAAATTATAAGTGTCTTTGACAATTATCTAGTTACTAGACACAAAAGTATCAATACATGGGAACTCAGAGAGACTGACTGATTTGCCTGGGATAAATAAATAAGAAAGTGGCAGAACTGGGACTAAAATTGTGTTTCTTTGTTTTGCTTTCATTATATATTTCTATCTAAATATATTTAAGTTGAAATTATAAATATTAAAAAAATTTGAATGCCTTAATTCATAGACTTTCTCCATTAAATTGGAAAGAAAAGGCTACATTAACAAGAGAAAACCATTATTTTTATAGGGAAATTTTGTCAATTAAGCTGCAGTATGCCAAACATCTGTGTACCTGTCAACCAATTCTACATGATTGACATAGTTTGCATTCATATACAGATATTCCTGCATTTTGAGATCTAGTTTTACACATTGACATTTTAATATAAATGATCGATAGAAAATCATATTCCATGGGCATCATGAATGAGTCAACAAATTTATTTGGCTTACTCTAAATAAATATTTCTTAAATGTCACATTTGCACAGCATTAAAAGTTTTAAGCAAATACTCGTGAAGCATGCCCCGTGACACTGATGATTGGATATATTATCTTGTCTCTTTCTAATGAAGAAAACAGTGTAGTTGCCAACTTTATATGAACTAAGGGAAGTTCTCTGACCACATGAGATGTTATTTCAAAGTAGATTTCCTTTGGAAGGATGATATTATGCTAAAATAATATGAGATTTATTTTTATTGCCCACTAAAGAACTAAGGAAAATACAATGCCATGGAAATTGTTATTTTAATGCTGTATTCAAAAGAATAAAAGTTAAATATAGAACTTTGAATTGCTTTTCTTCTCTCCTCACTGGTAGTATATGTTCGTATTCTGGAGATTGGGAAATTCAACTTCACACAACACATCCAGCTAATGAGATTGCAGAAACATTGTGGTCTCCATCATTTCCTTATCAGTGACAGTCCATTAAAAGCTCTAACCCCATGGAGTGAATTTCAGTTTTAAACTTTTGCATTCTGAAAACGGTCTTCCCAAGACCATTAATAGATAAGATGGATGCCACATTTGTTGACAGTTCAAGATACTTTTACCCTACTAGAACTGTTTTGAAACCAACAACAGACCTATTATCTTCTTTTACAAAGAAATTTTATAGTGCTATTTCAGTGAATTGCAAAACTGAAGGAAATTTTACTTTTATTTACCTGTGTTTTTATTTCCTTACACAATGCAGTAAAATATGTACAATGTGTGTTTGTAGTCTACATTTGAATTGCATCCTTTCAGAAAAATTGAATAGGTCTACTAAAAACAAATTTCCTTTCAAGTGCGGCATGCTTTGTCCTTCTGAGAACAGAAAGATGATGATTTATTCCTGGATTCTTAATAGTTTTGGCTGCAATAAGTTAGTCATGATCACAATTGAATGTCAGGATTGTAAAATAATCAAAACAGCCTTTCCAAACTTAGTGTGGAGAAACTGAACAAATGCAAGCACAAAGATATGACTTCACCTCCTGACAAAGAAGGAGGAGGAGATTCCTGCCCAGACTGATGTCCCAAAGAAACAACCATGATTGTGAGGCATGGCATCCAGGGGGAATTAAAGTCTTATTATTTTAGGTAATTTTTAAAATTGAAAATGTGTACAAGTTTCCTTCCATGAATGTAGTTAGAACATGTCAAAAAAGAACGGAATTCAACTCTCTGAATTCAGTCTCAGAGGTTTCAGAATAGTTTCAAATAGTAGGGATAGTCACCTGAAGCAATTAGGCTTTTGAGAAGAATGGCATGTGGGCCACTGCTCTAGCTGTCCCTGAATGGGGACTGGAGACAAGGGCACAAATCTAGGTTTCCGGAGCTGTCCAATCAATAACTAGTGCCTTTGAAATATAAAATTCAGGAAACAATCAATGCATACTTAGGATTATTTGGTGATACAAAAAGTGCAGAAATAAATATGCCTGGAGATGGAGATACAGCTACTGATCTACAGTGCACAGAAAACTGGATACACTGAGTAGAGTGACAAATTCATGGTGTGCTGAAGAGAAGAGCTGTGTTGTCCTGTCAGGTACTGAGATTAAAATCTGTTTACAAAAAAATAAATAAATAAATAAGAAAAAAAATCTGTTTACAACATTCAGCAAAAGAGGGTTGGCTCCCTTTGGAAATTTATTTGTACTTCAAAGGATGCTAAATAGAAACAGGATCGAAGATATGTTTGAAAGAAATATGCTGTATTTGAAGTGGAATCATCTCCCATCTTTAGTGAAAATAGCTCCATAATATCCCAGAAGCCAGGAGCACTATAGAGAGATTGTTTGGGTGGAATTACCAAATACACTTACTTACATTAAATTAATATCAATAATAGTCAATACACTTTGATCATTTTCTATGTATAGTAGTATACTTTATGTGGCTTATGTTATTTAATCTCTTCAATTAATCTATGAGGAGTCACTCAATGTTTGTCAACATCACAGATTAATAAATTGAGTTTAATACAGATTAGGTATCTTTCCTCAAGATTATGAAACTAGAAAGCATCAGAATAAGAGTTTTCAAACCCTTATTTAGCAAGGCAGTATATACTTCCTAATGCATATGATTAAGAAACAAGTTATCTCATACTTTATGTATATGTTATTTGATACTAAGAGACTCAGTCAATCCTTCTGAGGGTACAGGTAATGGTAAACGCTTTTTCTTTCCACCCAAAAGCTTCAGATAAAATGTTTTTAAGTGAATTGACTGTAAATAAAATTTTAATTTTATCTTAACAATATGCTAAAAAGATAGTTGTAAAAGTTTTTCATAATTCAAGATGATTTATATAATTTATATAATGTTCACATTAATTAAAACATGGTAACTGGGGTATACATATGGATAATTAGAGTAAGTTGGTAAGCTAAATGTTCTGTCTAACATAGATTATAAATTTGAGTAGACAAGAAAAATATGTTGCAATATCCATTTGAGCAACAGCAGCTTCTTATTACAAACACCATGCTTAATATAACTATCCCTAGATATAAGTGAAAAATATCGATTATCACAGTTTTGCTTTTTGCTTTTTTAGTAAACAAAAGAGATATTAAGTTTCAGAATGATGAGCTCAACTTTCTTATTCCATGTGTCATTAGGATGTGGTATATAAATATTCTCCAACTTTGCTCTATATCTTCACAACAACGTGCAATGATAAACTAATGCTTTGCAATCTGAAAATTACATTTGTCACTTTTTTCCTCTAAGGGTGTCAGATTGAAAAACCTTTCTCATTTATGATCTGTGCTTCAATTACAGTTGAATTCAAGACTACATGAAAGAACTTGGTGCTGACAGTATTCAGTTTTCACATGGATATGGCTTTCCAAGACACCATAGTTTTCTGCTCCTTGTCCTTACTCCTCTGTCTACTTGCCTCTTAGATTAAATATTTTCAACAAATATGCTTATTTGAAAGGGTCTTGTTTGAATTTTAATGTTATTATTTTGCTGCCCCATTTATACCTTATACTTAAACAAATTGCTTCTCCCCACTGCTATAGCTTGTTACAAAGTCTCCATTGTGGATTACAAAAAGGTTTCATAATATCTGACCCTGAGGTGGCTAACATGATTCCAACACAGTATCTACAGGATAAATCCAAGCACCTCAAGGATAGATAGGTGTAGAAAGATCAAGTTAACAAAAACTAACACTTATAATATGAAAAAAAAAAAAAAACTAGAACAACATGCAGTGCTTAACAAAATAATATACTGAGAAGAATATGAATATTACAATGTCTATATTTGTTGTCACTCACATAGAAGTATGGTGTTATCATTAGTCATTGAATTAGCCTAACTAGATTTTGATGGCTAAGAACACTCTCCAAATAGGCATCTTGATTTTTTCCACTGAGATGGGATTGGAATTTCAGTTCTCCAACTAAGAGATGTTTTATCAACCCAACTTGACATAATTAGCCAATTCTCAATTTAATGTGTCATCCAATCTCTCCCCACTGATGTTCATAAATTTTGTATACACTCTGATTTCATTGGATTATTCATTATTTTTGACTTGACTCTCTATTCCAAGGGAAAAATAAAAGGTTTTATAGTACATTATAGTAGTTGCTAGATCATATACCTAAATTTTAGCTTCTTTTCACATTTATAATCATAAATCTATTAAATTAATTTCCAGAACATTTTGGAATATAGGTGGATTGAGATACACATTCTTGTCATGTTTAGATACGTCTGTTGGTACTTATGCTTTCTTTGAATTT
This sequence comes from Globicephala melas, assembly GCF_963455315.2. NCBI lineage: Eukaryota > Metazoa > Chordata > Mammalia > Artiodactyla > Delphinidae > Globicephala > Globicephala melas. Next base: position 143,925 of record NW_027207662.1, on the reverse strand, counting down.
TATTAAACATTGAATTGATTTTATCAAGTATAAAAATATATTCTCTCTTAAGATTTAATTGCTATTTACTAGTGATATTTGAGATTTGCTTTTTTTAAAATAATGCGAGTCAGTCTGTGGTTTGACACAGCAAAGTCCATTTCAACTTATAGCCCAGAACTATTTAAATAATATGAGAATTAGTTGATTTTAGGTATATGAAAATTTCCTTTCTAAAGACCTGTGATTTTTGTACCTTTCAACATGGTAGTTCTTGTAGATCTTTTAAAAAATTTCTTCATTATTATGGTACTATTCAGTATTCTTCTCATACATTAATCAATGATGCTAATGTATCTTAATATAAATAATCAATTTTATTTAGTAATTAAATAAATTACCATAGAATTATTTTTAAAATACCTTATGATTTTACAACATTTATATTAGGAGTCATCAAGCTCTAAAATATTTTTCCTGAAGAGATCTGGCAAGATTTTATATAAATTTTGAGTAAATGCTTATTTTTGCCTTTTTTCTACTTTATTTCATATTCACACCACAATAATGACTCTTCTAATTTAAAATATAAACCATAGAGATTTCCTTAAAGGTGGCAGGGGAGGACTGGAACTGTCAAAGACAGAGTGACAGGTGGGGTTGGGAATAAGTGAACGGTCTTGACAGACTCAAAGTTGCTGGCAGCTTGGAACTGCACCTGGTAGGACAGTGGATGGATCTTGCAACTGTACACTTTGGACATAAACTGGTTAGTGGGCTGCTTGGGCCGGCATTCAGCATGCACCATGAAGAGCAATGTGAGGGAAACTGGTACCCAAGTAGGGGCCTTCTGTGTGGTGCTGCCTCGATGGTGTCTTAGGTGTGGAATTGTCCATGCACTTGGGGCAGTAGAGCTTCACCAGGGCCTCACCTGGGGTGTCAGAAAGGCTATTGGAAAACATTGGCTTGTTCTCACAGTGCACATGGGGCAGTAGCCGAACTCTCCCTGCTGGTACTTTTCCAACATCTGGGTGGTGCCATGGTTTGTGAGGATATAGGTGGTCTGGGTGAACCCATACAGCATCTTGGCTGACTGCTTAATCAGGGTTCTCTGGTTGGGGTTGTCTTCCAGCTCTTCATCAGGCTCCAGGTTCAAGATCATGTCTAGAGCTTGTCTACAATGAGGCACCTGCTCATTGAGTTGACTGAGATTAAATTTGTCCTGGATGGAGTCTTCATCCACTTCACAGAAGAATTCATAGTCATGGAGCCCACAGAACCAGTATAAATAACACTTCCTGATGTTTAAATCATTTTTTTTAATTTGTCATTTATTTTTCCTTACTGATTTCCTGATGCTTCTTTGTCTCTGTAATTTTGCTTTCTTGAGTGATCATAAAAGTCTTTGAAAGTTAGGGGTCTTTTTTTTCTTTTGTTTTGCAAAGCATGTCATGATTAAAATGTGTTTCTACTTATTTTAATGAATTAATAAATAAAAATATCATGGGAATGATATTTTTAATTTCTATGTCCTTTTAAGTGTCTATTGAACATAGTATCGGTAAAGACTAGTAACCACATCAAAAGAGTTCAGCTCAATGGATTGATTTCACATGTCAGAAGATACCTGCTTAGTCAGACTCAGATCAAAAACAGAATACCAATAACCTAGCACATTCTCATCTCAGTAAAAATTGTTCCAGTTAACTGCTCTCATGACTTCTAAAACCTGAGATTTGTCCTGTCTTTTTTTGTACTTAGTATTGATAAATTATGCATTGTGTACATTATAGACGATCAATTCCCATTGTGTGAGTATTCCACAATTTTTACGGCTTCTCCTATGAGTGGATATTTATGTGGGTAGCACTCAGTTTGGGCTTACAAATAATGCTATAATGAATATTCTAGTGCATGCCTTTCAGTGAACTTATGAATGCACTCCTGTTGGGTTTAGGTATATATATATAGGAGTGGAACTGATTATCTTTGGAACTGTGTATCTTCAGCTTTTGTAAATACTGCAGTTTTTCAAACTGTCCTTATGCTTGAGGTTTTTTTTTTTCTATTGATACCATTTTTTTTAGTACATCTTTATTGGAGTATAATTGCTTCACAATACCATGTTAGTTTCTGTTGCACAACAAAGCAAATCAGCCGTATGCATACAAATGTCCCCATATCCCCTCCCTCTTAAGCCTCCCTCCCATCCTCCCTATCCCACCCTTCTAGGTCACCTCAAAGCACCGAGCTGATCTCCCTGTGCTATGCTGCTTCTTCCCACCAGCCAACTATTTTACATTCGGGAGTGTATATACATCAATGCTACTCTCACTTTGCCCCAGCTTCCCCCTCCCACCCCATGTCATCAAGTCCATTTTCTATGTCTACCTCTTTATTCCTGCCCTGCAACTAGGTTCATCAGTACCATTTTTTTTTAGATTCCATATATATGCATTAACATATGGTGACATACTTCACTCTGTATGACAGACTCTAGGTCCACCCACCTCACTACAAATAACTCAATTTAGTTCCTTTTTATGGCTGAGTAATATTCCATTGTATATATGTGCCACATCTTCTTTATCCATTCCTCTGTCGATGGACACTTAGGTTGGTTCCATGTCCTGGTTATTGTAAATAGTGCTGCAATGAACATTGGGGTGCATGTCTCTTTTTGAATTATGGTTCTCTCAGAGTATATGCCCAGTAGTGGGATTGCTGGTTATATGGTAGTTCTTTTTTTAGTTCTTTAAGGACCCTCCATACTGTTTTCCATAGTGGTTGGATCAATTTACATTCCCACCAACAGTGCAGGAGGGCTCCCTTTTCACCACACCCTTTCCAGCATTTATTGTTTCTAGATTTTTTGATAATGGCCATTCTGACTGGCGTGAGGTGATACCTCATTGTAGTTTTGATTTGCATTTATCTAATAATTAGTGATGTTGAGCATCTTTTCATGTGCCTTTTGGCCAACTGTATGTCTCCCTTGGTGAAATGTCTATTTAGGTCTTCTGCCCACTTTTTAACTGACTTGTTTGTTTGTTTGATATTGAGCTGCATGAGCTATTTGTATATTTTGGAGATTAATCCTTTGTCTGTTGTTTTATTTGCAAATATTTTCTCCCATTCGGAGGGTTGTCTTTTTGTCTTGTTTATGGTTTCCTTTGTTGTGCAAAAGTTTTTAAGTTTAATTAAGTCTCATTTGTTTATTTTTGTTTTTATTTCTGTTACTCTAGGAGGTGGGTCAAAAAAGTTCTTCCTGTGGTTTATGTCAGAGCGTTTTTCCTATGTTTTCCTCCAAAAGTTTTATAGTGTCTGGTCTTACATTTAAGTCATTAATCCATTTGGAGTTTATTTTTGTATATGGTGTTAGGTAGTGTTCTCATTTCATTCTTTTACATGTAGTTCTCCAGTTTTCCCAGCACCACTTATTGAAGAGGCTGTCTTTTCTCCATTGTATGTTCTTGCCTCCTTTGTCATAAAACAGGTGTCCATATGTGCATGGATTTATCTCTGGTCATTCTGTCCTGTACCATTGATCTATATTTGTTTTTGTTCCAGTACCTTGCTGTCTTGATTACTGTAGCTTTGTGGTATAGTTTGAAGTCGGGGAGGCTAATTCCTCCAACTCCATTTTTTTTTTACTCAAGATTGCTTTGGCTATTCAGGGTCTTTTGTGTTTCCATATGAATTGTAAGATTTTTTGTTCCAATTCTGTGAAGAATGCCATTGGTAGTTTGATAGGGATTACACTGAATCTGTAGATTGCTTTAGGCTATATAGTCATTTTCACAATATTGATTCTTCCAATCCAAGAACATGGTATATTTCTCCATCTGTTTTTTGTCATCTTTGGTTTCTTTCATCAGTGTTTTATAGTTTTCTGAGTACAAGTCTTTTGCCTCCTTAGGCAGGTTTATTCCTAGGTATTTTATTCTTTTTGCTGCAATGGTAAATGGGAGTGTTTCCTTAATTTCTCTTTCTAATTTTTTGTTGGTGGTGTGTAGGAATGCCAGAGATTTCTGTGCATTAATTTTGTATCCTGCAACTTTATCAAACTCATTGATTAGTTCTAGTAGTTTCCTGGTGGTATCTTTAGGATTTTCTATGTATAGCATCATGTCATCAGCAAATAGTGATGGTTTTAATCCTTATTTTTCCAATTTGTATTCCTTTTATTTCTTTTTTTTCTCTGATTGCCATGGCTAGGACTTCTAAAACTATGTTGAATAAGAGTGGCGAGAGTGGACATCCTTCTCTTGTTCTTGATCCTAGTGGAAATGCTTTCAGTTTTTCACCATTGAGTATGATGCTTGCTGTGGGTTTGTCATATATGGACTTTATTATGTTGAGGTAGGTTCCCTCTATGCCCACTTTCTGGAGGGTTTTTATAATAAATTGGTGTTGAATTTTGTCAGAAGTTTTTTCTGCATCTACTGAGATGATCATATTGTTTTTATTCCTTAAATTGTTAATGTGGTGTATCACATTGATTGATTTGCATATATTGAAGAATCCTTGCAACCCTGGGATAAATTCCACTTGGTCATGGTGTGTGATCCTTTTAATGTGCTGTTGGATTCTGTTTGCTAGTGTTTTGTTCAGGATTTTTACATCTCTGTTCATCAGTGATATTGGCCTGTAGTTTTCATTTTTTGTGATACCTTTTTCTGGTTTTGGTGTCAGGGTGCTGGTGGCTTCGTATAATGAATTTGGGAGTGTTTCTCCCTCGGCAATTTTTTAGAAGAGTTTGAGAAGGATTGGTGTTTGCTCTTCTCTAAATGTGCTCTTCTCTAAATGTTTGATAGAATTCGCCTGAGAAGCCATCTTGTCCTGGACATTTTTTTGTTGGAAGATTTTTAATTATGGTTTCAATTTCATTACTTGTGATAGGTCTGTTCATATTTTCTAATTCTTCTGGGTTCAGTCTTGGAAAATTGTACTTTTCAAAGAATTTGTCCATTTCTTCATGGTTGTCCATTTTATTGGCATATGGTTGTTTGTAGTAGTCTCTTATAATCCTTTGTATTTCTGCAGTGTCTGTTGTGATTTCTCCTTTTTCATTTCTAATTTTATTGATTTGTGTCCTCTCCCTCTTTTTCTTGATGATTCTGTCTAAGGATTTATCAATTTTGTTTATCTTCTCAAAGAACCAGCTTTTAGTTTTATTGATCTTTGCTATTGTTTTCTTCATTTCTATTTCATTTATTTCTGCTCTGATCTTTATGATTTCTTTCCTTCCTCTGACTTTGGGTTTTCTTTGCTCTTCTTTCTTTAGTTGTCTTAAAAGTAACATTAGCTTGTTTATGTGAGATTTTTCTTGTTTCTTGAGGTGAGATTGAATTGCTGTAAACTTCCCTCTTAGAACTGCTTTTGCTGTGATGCATAGGTTTTGGGTCATTGTGTTTTCATTGTCATTTGTTTCTATGTATTTTTTATTTCTTCTTTGATTTCTTCAGTGATCTCTTGGTTATTTAGGAGCGCACTGTTTAACTCCCATGTTTTTTTGTGTTTTTTACAGGTTTTTTCCTGTAATTGATTTCCAATCTCATAGTGTTGTGGTCAGAAAAAATGCTTAATAGGTTTCAATTTTCTTAAATTTACCGAGGCTTGATTTGTGACCCAAGATGTGATCTATCCTGGAGAATGTTCCATCAGTACTTGAGAATAAAGTGTATTCCATCACTTTTGGGTGGAATGTTCTATAAATATCCATTAGATCTATGTGGTCTATTATGTCATTTAAAGTTTGTGTTTCCTTATTAATTTTCTGTCTGGATAATCTGTCCATTGGTGTAAGTGAGGTGTTAAAGTCCCCTACTATTCTTTTGTTACTGTCGATTTTTCCTTTCATGGTTGTTAGCATTTGCCTTATGTATTGAAGTGCTCCTATGTTGGGTGCATAAACATTTATAATTGTTATATCTTCTTTTTGGACTGATCCTTTGATTATTATGTAATGTCCCTCCTTATCTCTTGTAACAGTCTTTATTTTAAAGTCTATTTTATCTGATACAAGTATTGCTACTCCAGCTTTCTTTTGATTTCCATTTGCATGGAATATCTATTTCCATCCCTTCACTTTCAGTCTGTATGTGTCCCTAGGACTGAATTGGGTCTCTTGTAGACAGCATATATATGGGTCTTTTTTTGTATCCATTCAGCCAGTCTGTGTCCTTTGGTTGCGGCATTTAGTTTATTTACTTTCAAGGTTATTATCGATATGTATGTTCCTATTACCATTTTCTTAATTGTTTTCGGTTTGTTTTTGTGGGTCTTTTCCTTCTCTTTGTGTTTCCTGCTTAGGGAAGTTTCTTTAGCATTTGTTGTAAACTGTTTTCATGGTGCTGAATTCTCTTAGCTTTGGTTTGTCTGAAAAGCTTTTGACTTCTCCATCAAACCTGAATTAAATCCTTGCTGGGTACAGTAATCTTGGTTGTAGGTTTTTTTCTTTCATCACTTTAAGTATATCCTGCCACTCCCTTCTAGCTTGCAGGGTTTCCACTGAAAAATCAGCTGATAACCTTACGGGGATTTCTTTGTATATTATTTTTTTGTTTTTCTCTTGCTGTTTTTAATATTTTTCTTTCCATTTAATTTTTGTTAATTTGATGAATATGTGTACTGGTGTATTTTTCCTAGGTTTTATCCTGTATTGGGACTCTCTGTGCTTCCCGGATTTGGCTGACTCTTTCCTTTCCCATGTTAAGGAAGTTTTCCACTATAATCTCTTCAAATATTTTCTCAGACCATTTGTTTTTCTCTTCTTCTTCTGGGACGCCTATAATTTGAATGTTGGTGCATTTAGTATTGTCCCAGTGGCCTCTGAGATTGTCTTCAATTCTTTTCATTCTTTTTTTCTCTTCTTTATTTTTCTCCTCAGCAGTTATTTCCACCATTTTGCCTTCCAGCTCACTTATTCATTCTTCTGCTTCCACTATTCTTTTACTGATTCCTTCTAGTGTATTTTTCATTTCAGTTATTGTGTTGTTCATCTCTGTTTGTTTGTTCTTTAGTTCTTCTAGGTCTTTGTTAAACACTTCTTGTATTTTCTCAATCCGTGCTTCCATTCTATTTCTGAGATTCTGAATCATCTTTGCTATCATTACTCTGAATTCTTTTTCAGGTAGATTGCCTATTTCCTTTTCATTTACTTGGTCTTGTAGGTTTTTACCTTGCTCCTTCAACTGTGACATATTTTTTTGCCATCTCATTTTTTTTTTTTTTAATGAGTAGGTTGTGTTCCTGTTTTACTGGTTGTTTGGCCCGAGGCTTCCAACACTAGAGTTTGTAGGCTATTGAGTAGAGGTGGTCTTTGTGCTGAGATGAGGACCTCTGGAGGACCTCACTCTGAAGAATATTCCCTGGAGTCTGAGGTTCTCTGTTAGTCCAGTGGTTCAGACTCGGAGCTCCCATTGCAAGAGCTTCCGCCTGACCCCAAGGTCATGAATCAAGATCCCACAAGCCATGTGGGGCAGCAAAAAAAAGAAAAAAAAAAAAACAGTAACAAAGTAAAAATAAAATTAGACTAGGAAACTAACAGATTTATTAGAAATAATGTAAAAATAAAAATATATATGAATCAACAACTGGAGTGTACATCAGTACCCTATAGTAAAAAAGAGGAGGAGGGAAAAGGAAAAAAAAAAAGTGGGGGAGGGAAGGCCTTGGCTGTGGAGAGCGAGGCCTAAGCAAGGGTGAGGTTTGGGTGGTGTATGGGACCAATGCTCAGGACCCACAGGGCTGGAAAATGTCCTAAGGGCTGTGGGGGATGGGGCTTATACTCAAGGAACAGTAGGAACCCAGGCGTGCCACCCACCCCTGGTCTCAGAGGGTAGGGGACCTCACCTGGGAGCCTAGCAGGGGCAGAGCAAATGCCCTCCTCTCCTCTCCTGCTCCTCTGGTCTGGGGTCCGGGAGGGTCCCTCCTGCCTGCCTCTCTGATCTCCCAGGCCTCTCTCCTATGTCCCCAGGACCAATACAGTAGGGGGAAAAGGGGGCCTTGGAGGGCAGGGGACCAGCCTGGGAGCTCAGCAGGCTCCCTGTGCCCAAGTGAGTAGGGTAATCACCCTCTGCTCCTCTCCTGATCCTCCTGGATGGCCCCTCCTATCTGCCACTCCTGATCTCCCCAGCCTCCCTCCTATGTCCCCAGGACCCATGCGGCCTGGATGAGGCTTTGGGGGGAGGGGGAATTGGCTTGGGAACTCAGCAAGCTCCCCAGCCCAAGGGACACCAATGCTGTCTGGGCTCCACTTCTCCCCCATCGGTCTTCCTACATCCTACTCGTTCACTCTGAGGTTCCTCCTGTCTCCTTGGGGGTCAGAGTCCCCTACCAGTGGCTGGCAGACACCCTAGTTGTGGGGAGAAGCTAACTCTGTGTGTTCCCACACCACCATCTTGACTCCTCCCCTGTGCTTGAGTTTTGAGGTACATAATTTACTTTGATATTTATAAGAAATCTAAAAACTCAGCTTTTATTTTCCTATTTACACAAACTTTCAGAAATATGTGTTTTAACTTCAAAATATTTTATCACATTTTGTTTTAATTACTAGTTTTATAACATTGTGGTAAGAAAATGTGATGTAAACCCTTATAATTTATCTGTTTTCAAGTGTGTTGCAATTTATTTTAAAATGTCCAAAGTATGTTGGAAAAATAGGAGACAGAAAGTGGATAGAGTGAGAACATAGTTACATAGAAAGAACAGTCTACAGTTTAGTAGTTAAATGACCTCAATTTCCTTTTTCTATTATCTTCCTGTTATGTTGAAATTTTTTCCTTTTACATACTGTCATTGATTTCTTATTAACTTCTTTTTTACCTTCTTATCATTTTTTTCTAACACTCAATGGTTTCAGACTAATCATATCCCTAATTTGGACTGGTATATTTGTAAATATCAATTGACATTTCTTTCATTCTTCATCACTTTTTAAATAGTTTTTGTATATAATTTTTTTTAACATTTTTATCAAACATTTGGGTAATTTGTTTCTCTCTGTGTACATGTAGTTATTGCATCTTTAAAACTCAGACTTTATACTTTGCTTTTGATTCAGGAATTTAACCCAAAAAAGGATTATTGCTGTGACATTTATAATCAGATTAATGTTTCTTGTTGTCTTAGGGCCTCTAGTGTGGCTGTAATTTTTAGATTTTGTTTTTTACTTTCTTAGCAGTATTTTTTAATCTCACCTAAACCCATTTTTGCCTCATTATTCCTTTCTCATTCCAGCCTGTTCTTCCCATCTAATTAGTTATTGCTGTTTTATAGACATTATGTATTTTTATGTGATTATGACAACAAAAGTTTTCCTGAAATTCCTCCTAGGTCATTGAGTGTTTTTTTGACACATATGTACTGGGCTCTTATTTTCCAAAAATGATTCTAGGTCTTGGGGACTGATCAACTAGCAAGAAAAACTTGAGTTCTTACACTTGAGGAACTTGAATCTGACAGGGGCAAGGGGGGCAATCAATAAAATATTTGGAAAATAAAAGAATAAACATAGTAGATAAAAATTCATGTTATGAAAAAAATCTAACAGACCAAGAATTTTCATAGTACATTGGGGCAGTTGATGTGGAGTGGTCAGGTGTGGCCTCTGTGAGGAATGAAATTGAAGGAGTAAGCCAGGCGATAATGTGGGGAAAGCCATTTCCAGACAAAGAAATATCCTGTGCAAAAGACTTAAGTCAGCTCTAGTATAAAATACATCCTCTCACCTTTGGAAAAATATTACTTTCATGTACATTTGCATCTTTACACTGTCAAAGTATCATTATTTAGTTTAATAAAGTCTTTGCTCCAATTATCACAAACAAATGTAGAAATGCATTATCTCTTCTTTGGATGAACTTAATCTGGATACTTTATCAGAATATTTTAAGGTATATCATGAACTACAATTTGTTAATATAAAACTTAAAGAGCCAGTTAAAAAATATGAAGTTGATTTTTTATCATTAATTTAGAACAATTTTACATGCTTCCAATTAATTTAGAGATTACCAAAAAAGGGGCATTTAAAAAGCATTTGATCTTCAGAAAACCTTTACTAAGTAATTATAAGCTCTTAAGATCACTTTCCTTTAGGGCTTCCCTGGTGGCACAGTGGTTGAGAGTCCGCCTGCCGATGCAGGGAACACGGGTTCGTGCCACGGTCCGGGAAGATGCCACATGCCATGGAGTGGCTAGGACCGTGAGCCATGGCCACTGAGCCTGTGCTCCACAACGGGAGAAGCTGCAACAGTGAGAGGCCTGCGTACCGCCAAAAAAAAAAAAAAAAAAAAAAAATCACTCTCCTTTGAAAAGGAAAGCATGTGTTCTTTTGTGTAATCCATCTTAAACTTTAAAGTTTTTCATTCTGGGCAAAAGAAGTTTGCTCAATATTTTCCAAAATAAATATTTCTAGATGCACAGTAAGTTAGCAAAAGACGAGAATTTGAGCTATGTAAATTTTGAAAATTTTAGTGGATTATGTTTGTCACTAATTTCTAGTACTGAATCCTCTCACTAGATCTTTTTAGAACTTATTTAGTTTTTTGCTGTTGTTGTTTCTTTTTTTTTTGCATATTACCTTTATTTTGCAGAAAATGTTTTGCTCATTGTCTTTGGCTATTTTTTTCAGAAGAAAAATATTGCCATTGTATGTTTAACAATACAAGAGGCAATTACATATGCTCAAAATAAACACATTCTATTGGGCAGAACAGTGAAATTTCCATTGCAGTTAAAGTCTGTTGTCCTCAACTATGAATTTATTATTTTGTCCCTAACAGCTTAACTATAAGTATGATAGCTGTCACAAAAGGGACCTGAAAACTACTCTGAAGAAACAAGGGATGCAATTGAAAGTATGCTTTTTATTTCACTAAATAAGACGAGTTGAGTTTATTAATTCTAGTGTGTCAAATCTTCTATATTCTGTAAGAGACACAAAAAAATAAGTTTCTGGATCTTAGCAAACAAAATTTTATTATGATCAAGTAATGGTGATTTAATAGTCCAACTGAGTTTTGTTTCCATACTTAAATTCATCTGTAGCATATAAACGCAACATAGGACAACACTTGTGTTGCAGATGATGGGTGGGGTTATTTTTTTGATGAACAACAGGACATATATTCCTTTTCATATTTTAAAGTGAAGTTAATAAGATTTTTTTTTCTTTCTTGACCTATGAGACTGTCATTTTGTACCTAGATCAAATCCTGAGTAAAACTGGTAGACATAAAAAAAAAATAGTGTATATTTTAAGGAAAGGCTTTGGTTTACATGGAAGGTGGTGACAGGGATATCCATGAGGTTATGAGGCCAAGGTGTGATATTGGCTGTCAGGAATATCTGTGGCCACGACATGGTTCTTATAGAGTGAGAATCCTGAGGAGAAGGGACCTGAGATTATTTGGGTAAGATAGTGTTCACTGGGAAGTTCTGGACTCCCAGCCCATTAGGTAGCTATGCTGTCTGAGACCCTGGTGTGAAGGTGCTCTGCTAGCTGACCACAGGTTGGGGTACTGATGCAGTCCTGTTGTGCTCAGGAGTAACATGATAGTATGTACACACATGCTGAGGCTGGGCTAAGTTCATGGGATCAGATCATGGACAACTTGCAAATGAATTGTCAGAATAGGTTGGAGAATTTTTCCAATGAGTGTATGGGCTAAGTATGAGCTTGTCCAAGTGAGGAGGAGTCCTAGGCACGGCTTTGAGGACAGGGACAGGGATGTGTGAACTGTGGTTCCTCAGCATAGAGCATTTTTCACAGCCATGGGTGGAGAAAAGTGAGACAGGACCTCCAAACTGAGGATGGGGGTTGACAGCAGGTAGAAGGAACTGAGTCCAGGGATAAGCTACTTCCATTAGTAATACCCAGGTTGCTGTTTGTCTCTGGGTTCTTCCATCTTATCTTTGTGATCCCTGCTTCTTTTTGCATCACAGCAAGCCCTTGCAAATCAGTTTTATGTAGTTTTAAGAGCTGTAATCTCTTTCTGGTAAGCCTTGACAGATATGCATTGAGTCTTGAGAATGCCGTGGCTGGTAGTCATCCCCTGTAGACCCTCAACTCATACTATATGAATTTAGAGCTTTTATTTATGTAAGGAGTTCAATATGCACATAGGAATTGGACTGACCCCCCAGGTACCCACTCTCTGTTCACATACTTCCAGAAGTGGTTGCTCTCCATCACAAAATCCAAGATAAAACAACACATGGTGTTCGGGTCCAGGCCAGACATACTCAATTTCAGCACTGGGAACATCCTCCTGCTGTTATTGGTGACCATCACCTGGTTGGTGAGCTCTCTGAAGTACAGCCATATCTAACTTTTCTTGGTTGACACTGGGGTCACCCTTCTCCCTGCCAGCCTGTAGCTCTCACTTCAAGGAGCTCAGCTGGTGGTCCACTCTATTGCAGGCTATTCTACAAGTTCCGGACACCAAGGGAGATTGTCCTCTTGCTGACCCTTCTTCATGGCCCTCCAACCCAGACTTACTTACCCAAGAGCCATATTTAACTCCTTTCAACAGCCACTCTTCCAAGAAAAGGAGCAGCAAAGGTCCACAGTTCCCAGGCAGAGACCTGTGAGGAGAAGACTTGAAGGTAGGGGAGGGGCAGAGGGGTGAAGATAGAGGATAGTCCCCTTGAACTCCTGCAAGGCATGACTAAAGTAGCTCTTTGTGGCATTGGATTTGCTTTAAACAATTAAAAATCAGACTATTGACTAGCACACAAATATTTATAAAATATACAAATAAAACTATTGATATCTTTGAAGCCCATTTTTAAACAAAAGGAACATTTTTAAATGTGCCAGGATATAAATTATGGGTACCTCAGGATTATTATAACTTTTCTATAACATTTTATTAGATCTTTATGGTGTTTTTAAAAATGTTGGCCACTGATATTTGAAATTTGATAGGTATTTATAAAGTTTCCTCAAAGGATTCTTATGACAGCTAAAATTTTTGCCTATTTAGACAGACACTTTTGGCTGGCTACTCGGTGAAGTACCACATGCTGTGATTATTACGTTTTGTGCTTTCCAAGTCAACACCCAGATGCCTGTGAACCTGACCTGCACAGAGTAGTTATTTTGGTTCTTTAAACTGCCTGCCAAACTGTTACAGTAGCTTTTACATATGGACAGATGGCCACTTCAGAACAAATCAAAATATAATATTTGGTCTCTGAACTTACTTTTGAATTCAAATCTTTGAAGATGAATGCTAACTCAGATTGAATTTTGGGTTTGACTAATTGTTTTGATGTTCTTAGGCAGTTTTCATGAAACATATTTGATCAAATAACTTAACATGGACTTCACTTCTTATTAGTTGTATAATGTCCCTTCTGGTGTGTTAAATGCAATAAAAATTTGAGCATATATACTAATATGTAGCTCCTACCCAGCATATGATGAACAAAATATGTATTAACAAGAGACATCAATCCATTTCTGAGGTTATGCACGTAGTTTACTGCTGAAATGCGGTAAAACTTTAAAATTTGTAATTTCTGGTCAGAGTTTATGAGAAACATGAATATGAGCAAGATAGGTAAATTTAGTGTTTTTTTAACAAGGTAGGTATGGCACAGACTTCAAACTATAACACAGATTTCAAGCAAACAAGGGTAATTACATTGATTTAAGCAGTTCTTTCCCATTTATTCATATATTTTTTTGTCTTAATTCAGACCTAGCTTAATTCACCCCTCCCTCCCTCCTTTCCTCCCTCTCTCCCTTCCTTCCTTCCTTCCTTCCTTCCTTCCTTCCTTCCTTCCTTCCATCTTTCCTTCCCTTTCTTCTGTTCTGCCTTTCTTTCTCCTATGTCTTTAAACTGCAGTCCTGAGTAAAATGGATGGTTTCAGATTAACCTAATTAATTACAACTAAAAAGCCACTTATGTCATTAACCCAGGATACTTCCCTGGGCTACTCAGATCCAAATGTAGATTTCATATTTTCAATGGAACAATGTTCGTTAGAAAATATATTTCATATTATAATCTTTATAATGAGAAAAATGCTAGTTAAAACCAAAACCATTAGTCACCTGTAAGATTTGAAATATATGAAAAGTTTGATAACACTCTGTTGGTGAGGCTAAGGAGGAAAAAGCAGTCTAATATTTTGTTTTTCAAAATGTAAAATGGGACAACATCCATGGAGAAGATTTTATCAATATCTAACAAAATCATAGCTGTATTTGGCCTTTGATCTATCAATCCCTCTTCCAGGAATCTGTTCCAAAGATCCAAAAGTACACTGACATTAGTTTGAAATGACATGTATCAAATGTTCTTCAATGTAACATTATTGGTACTAGTAACAAAATTGAAATCACCCCCAAAATCCAAAATTCTAACACCAAAATCCAACAGTTATATAAACTGCAATATATCTACACAGTAGATTACTATGTACTTGCGCAAAGCAGTTGGGAAGATCTCTACAAAATGGATTAAATGGATTATATATTGTATATTTTGGAGTATAAATTGTTAAGTGATAAAAGGAAGTTGCAGAAAACTGTGTACAGTATGTCACCTTTTGTGTAAGAAACCCTCCCTTCCTTCCTTCCTTCTTTCCATCCTTCCTTCCACCCCTTTCTCTCTCTTTCATCTCTGTTTCTTTTCTTTATTATTTCACAGTTTGTGCTTTTTTTTTTATATTTGCAAAAATAAATAAGGGAAGGAGAGAAGAAAAACTCATAAAAATTGTTCCCTATAAGGTAACTGTCTCTCCATTCTGAAAAGTGAGACGTTGAAATCATCTACTATTATTGCACTTCTGTCTATTTTTCTAGTCAATTCTGTCAGTGTTTGTTTTATATATTTAGGTGCTCTGATGTTGCATGAATATATATTTGTAATTGTTATATCTTCCTAGTGATTTGACCTTTTATCGTTATATAATGTCCTACTTTGTTTTTGTGATAGTTTTTTGTTCAAATTGACAATAAATTTTAAGCATAATTAACTGTCATTAGCACAAATTCATGAACTGTATCTTCGTTTTTCTCATTTTTTGAAACCTTATATTTATAATCATAGTTATTTATATTTGATAAATAAAATTATTTATAAAGAATTCAAGTTATAAGTAAATGGAAATGTATCATTCAATTTTTGTTTTCTTGCTAGTGGAGGACATTAAGCAAAACTAAGATTTTTAATTCATAAATATGGTAATAAAATTGAACATGTATTTAAAGTATTGAAACAGTATAACTGAAGAATAAAAGAAACATTATAATAAATGCTTTATTATCATTAATGTTAAATTCTTTTGATTACTGATTTTAATTGGAGATTTTAAAAATACACTATAAAAAATAAAAATACATTATAAATATATTTGCATTATAAATCTATATTTAAAACTTGTAAATGTTGATAGAACTAATTGTCCTGTTGAATAATGGAACAGAGTTCCTCATCTAATTATTTAATTTTTATGATCCTTGTGAAATAACAGTTAACTATTTGAAATGTGCTATTCATTTTTGTATGTGTTTTACAGAAAGAAATTGTATTCTGTCATAGCTTACATTTCTAAATTCAAAAAGGCAAATATTTCAAGACCTTTATTATCTTGATCATTTTGACACATTTAAAAATCATCCAATTTTAACAAAGATGTCCTTACCAGGAAATGGTAAGTTCTACTGACAAGTTAAAACAAATGACCAATTATTATTTTTAATTATATTTGTTGCTGGGAAAAAGAAATTGTAGAAAACTAGTCAGAGAAGAAGGATTATATCCTTTAATTTGTAATAAATTTATTTGTAAAGATGGGTGATGTGATGCCTAGCTGTGAAAATAAGTAACATGACAAGTAAATATTAAAGCCATGGAAGTGATCTAAAAATACCTGGATAATTATTGCAGATTATATAAATGTGGGTTTCTGGGGTAGGATTGGAGGTACCAGCCACTTTCCACTGGAAACAAAGCTTCAGTGACTTATATTCTATTGCCAGAAGAACTGGGGAATTTAAACATAGAAATAGAGTAATTGGATGATTTATTTCATAAGCATACATTTTTAAATGTTGCTGATGACTTTTCTTGAAAGTAAAGCCAGAAGGATTTTAAGATTCTTAACTGTAAATATTAGAAATGATTATTATAATACTTTCCATGATAAAATTATTTGAAACTTACTCTTGTATATTCCCAATGAAAGGTGATTCTTATTTTTTATTGTGGCTAATTTAATGAAATAATATTTTATACAAAACACAATTTTCCTAACTTGGAAATTATAATTAATTAAATTAAGAACACATTTGAGTTTTGAGTGTTGTCATTTAGACTGTGGGCATTATCAGGGCACAATAATCCACTTGGTGAAAATTTAGTCTAGTTGAAGGCCAATTATTTTACTTCCTAGTAATTCACATGATATGTCCTTGCAAATAGAAGCAGCCGCTAGCCAAGTAACTAGGGAGAAACAAAGAGCCTTGGGTGGGTGATATTTCAAATTCAACAGTATAAAGCAAAGAAAAATAACACATTTTAACACATAAAAAATGCTAGAAAAAACGTTTACATGCATGATTCTAGTTTGGTAATTGCTTCTATTCTAAATTTTTTCATATCAATTCAACAATAAGCACCTTCCTATCATATAAATCACTATCACTTATAAGTAAGTAGGGTTGTAGTTTTAAAGTATTTGGTTTTATCAAGTAATATATGCTCATTAAAAAAATCACATGTTAAAGAATGTTTTATATTAAATGTCAACAGAGTCAGATCACTTCTTCACTTCTAAGTCTACTCTCCAGACAAGTTCTTCACAATTGCTTATATTTTGGTTATTTCCCTTCTCAAACAATATATATTTTCTGAATTTATTAATATCAGATAACATTTATTATTCCCCCAATATCAAATATAAATATTTAACTCACTCAGGTCCTCTTCTCCAACTGTTTTAGTCAATTATGTTATTGTTTTGGTTTTTCTGTCAATTATCTTTAGTATAAACAATGTAATTAAACTCAATCATTTTTCTATAGTCCTTTAATTCAGTTTTCATACTTTATATGACAATTTTAATGCCCTTGTTTCTCTACCCAATTTTCTTCACAATCTGCTTTGTGTAAGTTACATTTTTATCATAGCTCTTGGATTTTCATTCCATCCTTAAACATAGCATCTTCTTTCCGTGGCCTGAAGATCGACTCAAAATTGAAAGTAAATAAACAATATTTTCATCATTATGGTTGCAAACATATTGAGCAATAAAATACCAATTGTCTTCCCATCTTTAGGAGTTCAAATCCAAATGCCCCTTGAGGGAGAATGTTAGGCTGAAAGAATTTCCTCAGTTGGTAAAACATCATTTAAAATTATATTTGGAAAATAATTTCCATCCTCAGTTTCTGTCATTTTTGGAGGTTATATTGGCCATTTAAAAATTGCATGTACTGCTTTTATTCTCAACATTTTTCAGTTCTAAATCATGCTTATCATTATGTTCTACTACCTTTATTTCTCAAAAGTACCTGTAATGATCTCCACTGGAATTTTATTACCTTCTCTGTTGGGTTTTCTCTTTGTTTTTCTTTTATTATAACTTTCTTTTGCTTAATTTACATATTAGTTTCTTTTCTTCCCTTAAGCTCATAATGAAAGATCTTCATAAACTATGAAGTTAGCAGATAACATTTCTGAGTCCTAAGCACTATAGTGTTGATTTTAAGCTTAGAAATTTCTTTAATCTCCTAAAAATGAAATATATACATATATATAGACAGTATGTGTTCCCCCAGCTGATTGGTAAATAAGACTGTCTTCTATTTAGGTCTGTACTCAAGTGGGGTATTATAGGATGAGAGGCTACACACAGTAATCTCTTTTTTTCACCTGATCATAGCAGTCTGCCTTGCTGTTGATAGCACAAGCACCAAACTGACAAAGGCTTTACTATGAATCAACATTCAGACTATTGATCTTATTTAGGATTTAAATGTTTTATTTAAATGTTTTAAAAAGTTTCATTTTGAAGTAATTGTAGGTTCATTAGCAGTAATAAGAAATAATGCAGAGGGGTCTCATGTACTCATTTCCCAGTTTCTCTCAATGGCGACATCCTAGATTATAGTACAATATCACAACCAGAATATTAATTTTTATGTAAGATGTGTGAAAAGTCAAGGCCCAGTTTTTTTTAACCTATCAGATTGCTCTAGTACCATTGGTTTAAAAGGCTATCTTTTCTCCATTGAATTGTTCCTTTCACTTTTGTCAAAAATCATTTGGGCATATTTGTGAGTTTATTTCTGAATTTTCTGTTCTCTTCTATTGGCCTACGTGTCTATTCCTCCACTCACACCACACAGTCTTGATTACTAAAGATAGTATAAGGATGAATTGGGAGATTGGAATTGACATATATACACTATTGATACTACGTATAAAATGGATAACTAATGAGAACCTACTGTATAGCACAGGGAACTCTACTCAGTGCTCTGTGGTGACCTAAATGGGAAGGAAATCCAAAAAAGAGAGGATATATGTATACGTATAGCTGATTCACTTTGCTGTACAGTAGAAACTAACAAAATATTGTAAAGAGACTATACTCCAAAATAAATAAATAAATAAATAAAGCAGTAATAAAAAAAAGATAAAGAAAAAAAAATAAGGCTTAAAATTGGGTAGACTGGCTTCTTCTACTATATTCTTCATTTTCCAAATTCTTTTTGTTCTTCTAGTTCCTTTGTTCTTTTCCATATATATTTTTAAATAATCTGGTCTATACAAAAATTTTTGCTGATGTCTTGATGAGAATAGTTTTAAAATTATATATCAATTTTGGCATAATTGAAATCCTTACTGTTATGAGCTAAATTGACTCTCCCCAAAATTTATGTGTAGAAGTCTTAACACCCCAGACTTAACAATATGATAATGTGACTATATTTGGGATATGGTCTTTAAAGAGGTATTTAAATTAAAATGAGGTAATTAAGATGGGCTCTAATCCAACCTGATTTGCAATTAGGACAGACACACATAGAGGAAGACTCTGAAGGTACAGAGAAGAGATGGCCATTTAGGAGCAAAGAAGAGAAGCCTTAGGCAAAATAAAACCCTGCTGACATCTTGATCATGGACTTTAATAAGTCTCCAGGATTGTGAGAAAATATATTTATTTTATTTATGCTACCCAGCCTTTGCTATTTTATTATGATGGCCCTTGCAAAACTAACGGTTACCAAGCTGAAGCTTCCAATCTATAAACACTGAATGTCTTCCATTTATTTAGAACCTCTTTGATTTTTTTCATGAGCATTTTATAGTCTTTTGATGACAAGTCTTGTAAATATTTGATTATTTGGATATATTTCTATATTTCATTTTTGAGTGATTATAAAAATCTCACTGCCCATAGTTAATTCCTAGCAAATAGGTTTACAATTAATATTTTATGTTTGTTTTATATCCTGTATCCTTGCTTAACTTATTAATTCTAAAAGGGTATTTTTTTGAGTATACGTGTATTCCTAGACTTCAGTTTGTATACAATCATATCATCTGCGAATAGAGACAAGTTTATTTCTTTCTTACCTACATATCTGTCTTTTAATTATTTTTCTTGCCTTACTGAACTTGCTAGAACACCTCATACTATGTTAAATGAGTGCGGTGAGAGTGAATATCCTTGCCTTGTTCCTGATCTTGAGGAGGGAAATAATTCAGTCTTTCATCTTCATCATAATTCATCTTTCATTATACTTTCAAAGTATAATGTTAACTTTGGGATTTTTGGTTTTGGTTTTCTTTTTGTTTTTGATTTCCATAGATGCTGTTTATCAAGGGGAAGAAGTTATTCTCTATTCCTATTTTTCTGAGAGCTTTTTGTCCGTTTGTTGTTTTTACAACATGAATGGTTGTGAAATTTGTCAAACCCTTTTTCTGCATTGAATTATATGACCATGCAATTTTTTTTTCTTTAGGATTGGGTCAATTACATTGATAATTCTTGAATATTGAACTGGCTTTACATGCTGAGAATGAATATCAGTTGGTAATGGTGTATAATTATTTGTATATATTGCTAATTCTATTTATTAATACTTTGCTAAGGATTTCTACATTTATTTTATGATGGAAATTGGTGTGTAGTTTTCTTTTTGTGTATTGTCTTTTTCTTGTTTTGGTATTACTATAATAATACCGTCATAGCAATAGAAATAAAAATCCAGTATTTTACTTCAAAAACTGTGATCCTCATGAACAAGATCTGTGATTTCTGTCATTAAAGATGTGGGGATAGGGAACTAACAAGCCATTATTTTTAAGTTTAATACTTGTAATTTATTCTCTGGAATCATATGATCATTTATCATATGTGATTGCCAATAGGTGAATTTTACAACTACAGTAAGGGGTGGTGGGGAAGTACAAAGAGATTCTTCTAATACCAGACACAAAACTGAATTTCTGTGTAATTTAGAACAAATTGATTTAACCTAATGGAATTGAAATTTCTGTGCTGTAAAATGGGAATTATGATGCCAACTATTAACAGTATTGGGGAAATCAAATGAAATAATATAAGTAACATCTTGTAAGAACATAGATTTTTTAATAAGCTCGGTGAGAAATTAACTGTATCTCTATTCTCTATCTATCATCTATAGAAATAGAAAAAAATAGAAAGATAGATGTGGGCCGGGGATAAACAGGATTTCCACTTCCAACATCCATCATGTCCTTAAAAGAGAATGTAGACTAGGCTTTGGTGGGTTTGACAGGAAAGTCAGAATCCAAGTTGCTCATAAATATTTCACAGGAAGGACATAGATGCTGCTTAAAGTTCTTTCTGAATGGCGTTAGGTGACTTGATTCTGCAAAAGCTTTGAGCTTAGAAAAAATGAGCTTTGCGTATTGACAAGAGTCCTCACATGGGGACAGGGTCAAAATTAACAGACTCTGCAACCCAAAGGAGGCTGGCTGAATATTCCCGCTACCTTTGCTCTGATCATGTGACCATCTCACGCTTCTGTCACTTTCATTAAATAAAAATTAATCTTAACATATTTGGGCAGGAGTGGGGGTGGGTTGGCATGGATGTCTACTCTGTCAAGGATTAAAAAATATCCTTTAGTTCTCATCACCTAATCAGTTGATTTCAGCTCCATTTTCTCCCTTTTCTTTCTTTATCACTGCCTAACCTTGTCCCCTAGGAGTTTCAGACCTTGTTATTCATAAATGGCATAACTTCGTGCACCCTTTTCCTTTTTACTCAAAAGTTTTCTCTAAAATCAAAGGATTACTTGGCTGATTATAAAATTCTTGCATCACATATTCTTCCTCTCAGTATATTTTAGATACTGATCAAACTGTCTCCTTGCATGAATATTACTGTGAAGATGTCGAATCCATCTTGATATTTCACACTAGTAGGGGGCATGATTTTTTCCCCTCCTACTCCTAGGATTCTTTCTTTGTACCTGAATTTTAACATCCTTACCAGAATATGCTTTGATTTGGAATGGTAGGTATGAATGTTAGGTTTCATTATTTCTTGGAAATCTATGAGCCCCTTCAGTCTACACATTCAACTTGTTTTTATTTCAGAAAAAATGTTGAAAAAATTATACTTTAGACTCTTTCTATATTTTCATTTGCTTAGTTCTTCTTAAAAATATCAATAATGCATGTTAGATATACCTTTTTAAAGTCTAGCGTTCCTTCTGTGATCATGTTTACATTCCCCTTTCTCTCTCCCTGCTCCACCTCCCTCCCTCCCTCTCTTTCTTTCTCTCTGAGTCACCCTCATAACTACTTATAAACATCTACCTTTTTCCACCTATAACGGGCATTATGCTCTACACTGGCTTTTCATTTTTTGTCATATTGTGACATTTTGCAACTCAATTCTATATTCTTTGGACATCCTATACAGTCTCTTTGGAATACTTTTTTCTCATTGTTCAAATTTCACTTATTACTTATAAAGATGATATTATCTATAAATTCTGTGAGAATAATGAGAAGCATTTCTTTCATTCCTTTGTTTTGCTGTAACCATCTTTTTATCAGAAATGACCATTTACTGATTTAAAGAAAACTGTTTTGCGCATAGAGCACATATCATTTCCTTTCTAAGTATGATCCATCTTTGAATTATTTTTGCTGCTTGCCAGAGATGTTGACAACTATGGTAACTGGGACTATCTGGGGCGTGGATTCAGAGGTGTTGACTCCAAACTCTTCCTCAACAAATTGCTTGGGTGACAGAAAAATCTTCTTTGGTATTCAGCGTACATTTGGCAGATGTGAAAACCATTCAGTATTTAAGGATGGGGAAATTTATAGCTGATCACGGGTGACTAGAGTGATGGAATGGCTAAAGGCGTTAAGGGAAGAGGAGGGTTGTTCTTCATAGATCAAGAAACTGTCACTGCCTTAGACTACAGCTCATGTGACCATTTTCGCCCCAGAGCTGCTGACAGTATGAGGGGTAAGCTCTCTGTCTGTGTCTGCTACTGTTAGAAATGTATTTTGCTATTAAGCAAAAACCAGGAGCCCACTCTACCATTGCTGCTAAATTATTCTCAAAGTTGCTGACATTCACTGCTGCCTAAAATCACCTTTTAAAAAATGGCTTTATAAAATATAGGTTAAATATAAAATTCACCCATTTCGCGAGCATTTAATTCAATAAATTTTTGTATATTGTAGAGCTGGTCTGCCTTTCTTTGCCTCCACCCCTGCATGCTCTTCTCCTAGAATGGAGGTTCCATGCCAAGAAGACCATGAGCAAGATGCCTTCTTTTGTCGTTATGGTCCTGCTACTGTCACAGCCCCTAGGTGCTGAAAGAAACTGAAATAGCAAAGTAATATTCTGTTTCTTCTTTCTTCCTTCTAAATTCCATCTAGTGCCTCCAATTGGCAGAAACCAAGAGAAATTCAGAAAGCTAGGTTGTCTGAAATATGTGGCTTGCATGTTTATCCCTCAAAAGTACAGAAGAAAGTGCAGAAAGGAAAGTGTAATATTGAGAGCCCATCATATTGAAAGCTAGAGTATCCAGAGCACCCCTCAACTTATAAAATCATGGATTGCCTCCTCTATTCCTGTCTTAGCCCATTCAGGCAGCTATAACAAATTACCGTAGACTAGGGAGGGAGACGCAAGAGGGAAGACATATGGGAACATATGTTTATGTATGACTGATTCACTTTGTTATAAAGCAGAAACTAACACACCATTGTAAAGCAATTATACCCCAATAAAGATGTTAAAAAAAAAAAAAGTATATGCACCTATAACATAAAAAAAAAAAAAAATTACCGTAGACTGGGTGACTTATAAACAACAGAAACTTATTTCTCACACTTCTGGAGGCTGGGAAATTCAAGATCAGGTGCCAGCAGGTTTGGTGTCGTTCATTCATGAGGGATCTGCCCTTATGACCTGATCACCAACCAAAGGCCCCACCTCCAAATGACATCCCACTGTAAATTAAGTTTTAACATATGAATGGGGGCACTAACATTTAGTCTATGGCAATGCTTTTCCTTCTCTATTCAGCTCTCAGTGAAGTAACTTTCAGGCTAGGAAAGAAAGTGTACAGATGGTTTTATTTATTTTTATTATTTATTTGTTTTTTATTTGCCAGGTATCTGCTTTTCTGTCGCAAATATCTGGGTCCCAACAGGATATATTCCACAGTACCCAGAGCCTTCCTATAACTCTTGATGTCTTAACTGTCATTTTGTAGAGGTTGTGCAGAATAAGATACTTAATATTTTTTTGGAAATGTACAAATATCTTGGAGACTGAGGAAGTTTGTGAAAATAAATATCATGCACTCTTGTTTAGGTTAATATTTCACATTTTTTGGCTAGTATAATTCTATTTGTATATTGAAGTTTTTTTTTCTATTATATTAAATCTTGAATTTTCTACTATTCTTTTTTTTTTTTTTTTTAATGAAGTCCAAGGTCATTGTTGGTACAGCAATTCATCAGTGAGGACAAACAACCAATTTATTGTTGCTAAACAGATTAACATGCCAATCCTTTAAAAAAAAAAAAAAAAGCCTTGTACAATAATAGTAGCCATGCGTTAGCCACTTTAATATAAAATGTGATCAAAAGTCAAAATACAAGAGTTCAAAAGGCATAGAAAAACCAAAAATTTTCAGTTTTATTACAAGTTTTAGATTCTGGAAATAGTTTAAAAAAAAAAACTTATATGCTAATTTCAGCCCAGGGCTAATTTTTTTACAACCAAACTAAGAATTACTACGAGGGAACATCAATGCAACAAAGAAGTAAAATTCGCAAACCCAAGTCACAAACTTGCTAACAAAGTTAATAATCATGGTAATGGACAGCACCAAAGAGCAACTGATGCCTCAGTTAAATTTGAAAGAAACAATGCCTTCTCTAGGGCAGAGAAACATGCAAACAATTCTGCTTCAAGAAATTTGCATAGAAATAGAAAATGCTAGAGCCTTTACCACAAATGAAATTACAAAGCCTCAACATGTTAAATTCAACCCAAGGAGCACCAAATGTTAAATTGGAGCCAAGGTATGACTCAAAACATTTAATTTCCAGCTATGCAACTAGCAAGATCACAAGAATTTCAGGTGTGGAAAGGCACCCTAGGCACGCTCTTGAAAGACATGAATTTGATACAACGTAACCTTAAATCAATGCAGACATTCCTGTAAAATTTAAATTTTAGAGGGCACCATAAGGCATCAGGATCTCTTCTCAAAGTCACTCTTGATATTGTCAGCAACAATCACATCTTTATGATCTCATTAATGACCTTTCACAGATCTCTAGCCTGTACACGTACAGCAGAACCCCCAATATCGTGGGAAGCCCTTTCAGTTTGGCCCTGCTTAACGTGTTTGTAGAATGACTTTTAAGCCCAGCCGTGGCCTAAATGGTGTGAAAGGGACTACTCCCTGGGCATCTCAAGACTTCTCTTCAGTCTGAGCTGTCTCCCAGGCCCCTCTCTTCCACACCTGCCCCCGGGGTAAGACTCCAGAACTCTGGGATTCTGAGCCTGACCCCAGGCAACCTCACCGACACCCACCTTTGGAAGCTCCACTATTCCTCATCTCCAGCTCCCCCTGGTGGGGTCCAAAGTGACAGTTTGGTGCAAGGACTTGTAGAAACAATGCTTATTTACAAATTCGTATTTTGTAGACCTTTCCTTAATTGAACACCTGTGACCTTTACAGTCGCTCTCCAGACCCTTTCCAGAGGTGTAGTAGAATATGCGAAGCAAAAGGACATTTTATTTCTACAGGAAGAAAAAGGATTAACATACATAGTAATAACTGTGTCCATCAAGAGTAATTTGTAATCAGAAAATGAAGACAAATGCCCCAGAAGCCTGCATTTTATCGACACTGCCACTTTCCCAAAACAAGAACCTCAGAAACAAGTCACTGGATCTGCTTTCAGTGAATCAGGAGCTCCCACATTTGTATTCCTCAATCTTTGAGAAAAGTACCAGATGAAACTGACCCACCCCTTTTTGTGTAAAATAGTAACTAACTGAACTCACATCTCCACGCCCTCATCCACCTGTTCAATGACAAACAGTAGTCAGTTCCCTTGAAGGAGACTTACACATTTTGGTATTTCTACCAAAAGAATTGAAATTTTCAAGCAGAAAAAAAGTTTAATTACAAGTAGGTGAGTGGCAGCCCAAGTGAAGCCATTTTACTATGATTTCCAATTTTCTGTTCAATCCACACTGCAGAGATACAAGGAAAGCCACCATTTTGTTTCCTAAATTTTATTTAAGAATTCATACAAAATACTCCAGATAACTGAGTTTCAATCCTCATCTTCCTCCTCTTCTTCATCTTGTTAATCTGGAAGTAACGTAATTCGTAACTTTCTTTGCTGTTGGCAACTACGCGTAACCAATCACGGAGATGATTCTTCTTCAAATATTTTTTGGTGAGGTATTTCAAATACCTTTTGGAAAAAGGCACCTCGGAAGTTACAGTGATCTTGCTTTTGCTTCTTTCGATTGTTACAACACCTCCTCCGAGATTCCCAGCTTTTCCATTCACTTTGATTCTTTCCTGAAGAAATTGCTCAAAATTGGCCGCATCCATGATTCCATCTTCTACAGGATGGGTACAGTCAAGAGTAAACTTCAGGACCTGCTTTTTTTTGCCCCCCTTCACCACAAGCTTTTTCACTGGCGCCATCGCCGCAGCGGAGGCAGAAAAGCTCTACTATTCTTTTGTTCTTTTAGTCATTTGCCAGGGGTCGAAAAGATGAGATTGAAATAAAATGCTTTTATTCCACTGATTTTTAACAGAAAATTTGCATTCTCTACTTCCAGCCTGTCTGAAACCAGTTTCTAATTGTCTCTCAGGAGAAACAATACTGTTCTTTCACCCAGTACTTTTTGTTTGTTGTTGTTGTTCCAAAGTTCATATCATGGGTCTGTCACAGAAGCAAAATTATAAATTGCAAGTCATTAAGGTATGGTGAATGCCCATCTGTGTAAGAACATGTCAAAGAAATGTTTACCCAGTTGGAATATCACTGGCCAATCTACTATCTACTACTGTATATAGTATGTGTATTAATATCCTAGTGCTGCTATAGCAAAATACTACAAGTATATGACTTAAAGCAACAGAAATTTATTTTCTCACAGTTCTGGTGGCTAGAAGTCTGGAATCGATGTGTCAGCAGTGCCAGGCTCCCTCTGGAGACTCTTGGGAAGAATCCTTCATTGCCTCTCCCTAACTTCTGATGATCATTGGCAAATACTTGGCGTGCCTTGACTCGAAGTTTCATCCCTCCAACCTCTGTCTCCACCATCATATGGCCCTTTACCCTGCGTGTCTACCTCTCTGTGTCTCTTTCTCCTTATAAGGACACTAGTCATTGGACTTAGGGCCCACCTCAATCCAATATGACCTTACCTTAAGTTGGTTAAATCACAGAGACCCCGTTTCCAAATAAGGTCACATTCACAGGTGCCTGGGTTCAGGACTTCAATATATCTTTTGGGGGGACACAATTCAGCTCACAACAGTACTAGATATTATTAGTAGCATGGAGCTGGAAGATCTGGTAGATTTTTAGACCAATGGCAGCCAACATATAGTATATTGATATTTATATCAAACTGACTAAAATTACCTAAAAATTTCCAAAAATGAATAAATCTTCAACTTTGAAACTACTCACCTGCTTATTCCATTTTCTATTCAAAATAAATATACAAAGTATGATGTGTGTGTGTGTGTGCACGTGCTATATGTATCTACATGGATTTATGTGTAGGACTTTTCAAAATCCTCATTTCTAATTTACAACTGTAAAACTGAATTCTGAAGCTTAGACTAGACAGAAATCAGGGCTTCACGTTGAGGTGGTAAAGTTACACATACATCAATTCTGATAACTAAATTATTCAACCAATTACTTTTTTTGCTTTTTTAAATTGAGATACTATTGACATATAACACTGTGTAATTTTAAGGTGTACAATGTGTTGATTTGATGCATTTATATATTGCAATATGATTACCACCATAGTGTTACCTAATACCTTTAATGTGTCAGTTAATTATCACTTCTTTCTTTGTGATGAGAACAATTAAGATCTAGTCTCTTGGTAAATTTGAAGTTCATAATACAGTATTGGTGACTATAATTACTATGCTCTACATTAGAACTTCAGGATTTATTTATCTACTAGTTTTAAGTTTGTATCCTTAAATAACATCTCCCCAATCCCCCAAACTTCAGCCCCTGGTAATCACTATTCTACTCTGTTTTTACAAGTTTATCTTTGTTAGAATCCACAAATAAGTAATATCATACAGCATTTAATCTTCCTCTGTCTGACTTAGCTCATTTAGCATAATAAATCAGGGTCCATCCATGTTGTTGTAAATGGCAGAATTTCATTTTTTTCATGGCTGAATTATATATATATATATAATAATATTAATTATAATATAAATATATATATATACATACATATATATTTTACATCTTATTTATTCATCCATTGATGGACACTTCAGTTTTTTCATATCTTGGTTATTCTGAGTAAAGTTGCAATAATGACAGAAGTGCTGATACCTCTTTGATACCTTATTTTGCTGGGAAAAGAATACTCTCTTCGACAAATGGTGTCTGGAAAACTGGATAACCACATGGAGAAAAATGAAATTGTACCTCTATCTTATACTCCTCATAAAAATTAACTCAAAATGGATTAAACACTTCAACGTATGACCTGATACTATAAAACGTCTGGAAGAAAACATGTAGGGAAAGCTCCTTAACATTGATCTTGGCAATGATTTTTTGGATTTGACACCAAAAACACAAGCAACAAAAGCAGAAATCAACAAGTGGGACTATATCAAACTAAAAAGCTTCTTCACAGCTAAAGAAACAATCAACAAAATGAAAAGGCTACCTACAGAATGGGAGAAAAATTTTGCAAACCATATACAGAGTAAAGGGTTAATGTCCAAAATATATAAGGAACTCATACAACTCAATACAAAATAAGCCAACTAAAAAAATGGGTAGAAGAACTAAGTAGACATTTTCCTAAGAAGACACTCAAGTGGCCAACAGGTACATGAAAAGATGCTCAACATTCAATCTGGAACAATTCTTGAGTGTACAAATCCTTCACCTCCTTGATCAAACTTATTACCAAGTATTTTATTCTTTTTAATGCAATTGTAAATGAGATCATTTTCTTAATTTCTCTTTCTGATAGGTATTATTAGTGTATAGAAACACAACTGACCTTTGTATATTGATTTTGTATCTTGCAACTTTACTGAAACTGTTTATTAGTTATAACAGTCTTTTGGTGAAGTCTATTATAAATATTATATCATATCATCTGCAAGCAGAGACAATTTAAATTATTATTTTCTGATTTGAATGCTTTTTATTTCTTTTTCTTGACTAATTGCTCTGACTAGGACTGCCAGTACTGTGTTAAATAATAGTGAGAACAGGCATTCTTGTCATGTTCCTGATCTTAGAGCAATAGCTTTCAGCTTTTCATCACTGATTATGATGTTAGCTGTGGGCTTGTTATATAGGGCCTTTATTATGTTGAGATAAATTTCTTCTATATCCACTTTGTTAAGAGTTTTTTATTAGGAAAAGATGTTGAATTTGTCAAATGCTTTTCCTGCATCTATTAAGATAATCACAGGATTTTATCCTTTATTTTGTAATGTGGTGAATCACATTGATTAATTTGCAAGTGTTGACCCATCCTTGCATCCCAGAAGCAAAGCCCACTTGATCATGGTGTATGATCCTTTTAATGTACTGTTGAATTTGATTTACTAATATTTTATTGGGTAATTTTGCATTTATGTTCATCACATATATTGACCTGTAATTTAATTTTTTTGTATATCCTTGTCTGGCTTTTGTTTCAGGTAATGATGGCCTTGTAAGATGAATTTCAAAGTGTTCTTTCCTCATCTATGTTTTGGAGAAGTTTGAGAGGGAATGGTATGACTTCTGATAATATTTGGTAGAATTCACCAGTGAAACCATCTGGTCCTATAACCAAAGATAGGAAATCTGAGAGGAATGAAATATTATGATAAAACATCATAGCCTAATTGAAGTTGGGGGACAAAGTCTTGGTTGCTGTGACAGTAAATTACTCTTAGTTTGAGTAAGAGCTTCTCACATACCACTATGTTCTATTTAAACATGACTAGGATTTCGGGTGATCCTATGACCAGAGCTACTCATCATCAACTGGGCATAATCATATCGTTAAGCCGTAAAGTCAAGTGGGCACAGCAGAAGTTGACTGTATAATGAAAATGATACATTCAGGATTAGGCCAAACAGTTTGAATTTGACTTCCTATCTTCTAACTGTATTTTTTTTTTCTTTTCTGTCATTATCCAAGATAATTTTCTTTCTCATGAGTAGTCCTAAATGGTTTCTTTACAAATCTATCATGGTAGTTTTGATATTAATTTGGGGGATGGAAATAGCAATAATAATAAATGTATGTAGGGCATTCCAGTGACTTCTGGAGAGACATGTTCTCCTGATCTGAAAGGCAACAGGAAAAGGAGAGAGAGGGCACAGCCTCTGAACGTTTTTATGTTTTTGCAGAAATGCTGTTACCATAGAAATTCAATGTAGAGTCATGTTAAGGGGTTAAAATATACAAGCAACCCATCTTAAACATACTACATAAGGAAAAATCTGAATTTTGTTATATCTAGTGTAACACATTTAAATTAACATTACTATCACTCAGTAATTTGGCATTGTAAATCTCTTAAACACAAAATTATCATAAACTTCAAACAAATAAGTCTCTCACAGCTTAAAAACAAACAAACAAAAAATGGAGCCTCAGGTTAGGATTCAATGTGACTTTTTTCAATTTTGAAAAACTTATGAGTTTAATAGGAGTTAAGAAGAGGAAGGACAGGGGAGAGATTGCTAAAGGATTTCCTCCTGGGGTGATGCAAATATTCCAAAATGAGATAGTGGTGATGCTTGCAGAACTCTGTGAATACACCAAACAATGAACACTTAACCACTAATGCTAAACATTGCACACTTTAAAGTGGTAAAATGTATGGTAAGTAAACTATATTTCCATAAAGCTGTTATTTTGAGAAAAAACAGCTTATGATAGGCAGTCTCTTCCTGGGTGCTGGCATTGTATATAAAGATCATATATTACCTAGTTCCTGAAATGTGACCACTTTTCTCTCTAATCAAACTCAGGAGTATATTTTTTCTCTTTGAGTAAAATTAAAACAAAATTTTTAAAAGTAAATGATTCAAAACACAATTTAATTTATACCAGAACATGAATTTTATTAATTTGTAATTAATTTTAAAAACTGATTAAGACTGTAACTCTTAAATTTTTACCTATATTTACTTATTCTGTTTCCTTATCCATAAAATGGGGGCATTTATCATATAATAAAAAAAATGTAAAGCAATTAGAACTTTTCCTAGTGCCTAGAAGGTGCTTTGTAAATATTTATTATTATTAATAAGCAATGCACAGGCCATATTCACTTCTCCAATAGAATATTTTTATACTTTACCAAATAAATTTCTTATTTTCCAGTAAGTATTATTTTTTCCTCAATTTTTTTTCACAAGCTGTCCACTCGAGAACACAAGAATTTTAAACACCAATCTTCAGCTCAATTAGTTTATAAAGTAGGTGTGAAGTCACAAAACTTCAAGATATTGTTTATTTTTTCAGAAGTCACAGGTCTTTTCGGGAATTAGGAGGTTCCCATCACATATGAAAATAAAGTAACATTGTTAAAAGAATACCATTCAACTGGCATAAACATTGAAACATTCTTCAGTTTTATAATTTAGTGAATTCTAAGCTCCTATTTACCATTTCCACACCTAAAATCATGATATTAATCCAATTCCTCATGCTCAGTTCAGTAATGATTATGCATTCTCATTATGAAATTTGGAACTTACCCAGTTGTACCTGTGAGTGGATGGATGCAGCAACCCCAGCCAGACAGAGGGGTGATTACCACGGTCTCAGTCCCTTTAGAAATTTAAGTGTGGGCCACAACAGGGCCAGATTCATGGGCATTTGACCTGGGCAGTCCCACAGGTCAAATGAAGGGCCCCATACTTAAAAGAACCTCATGCTTGGTCTATTGCTCTGCTGTCACTGTTTTGAAATTCTTACTAATTTTTGAACAAGGAGTCCTACATTTCATTTTGCACTGAACACAGAAAATTATATAGCTAATCCTGGGTCATAAAGCCAGGTAAGCTACCAAATCCTGTGGTAATAATTAAGGGTAGGAGGAAATTAGTATAGGTGTTTGAGGAGGGAGAGGATGAGTATTAATGGTATCCTGAACCTACCTGCAGCAATGGTGTCTGTACCTCTTCCCACTAACCTCTCATAAGTTTCCCCTCAGAAACACGGACAAGAACTACGGAGGAGGGACTTCCCTGGTGGCACAGTGGTTAAGAATCCGCCAACCAATGCAGGGTACACGAGTTTGAGCCCTGGTCCGGAAAGATCCCACATGCCGCGGAGCAACTAAGCCCGTGTGCCACAACTACTGAGCCTGCACTCTAGAGCCCGTGAGCGACAGCTACTGAGCCCTCATGCCTCAACTACTGAAGCCCGCGTGCCTAGAATCTGTGCTCCACAACAAGAGAAGCCACTGCAATGAGAAGCCCGCTCATCACAATGAAGAGCAGCCCCCACTCGCCGCATCTAGAGAAAGCCTTCACACAGCAACAAAGACTGGACACGGCCAAAAATTTTTTAAAAAATTAAATTAAAAAAATGATTCTGGTTCAAAAGAAAAATGCATATACAAAGCTTAAAAAAAAAAATGATGAAGGAGCTGTTTTCCAAACCTCATGCACAGAGAAGAGAATCTGTATGAAGCAAGGGATGGATGGGAGGTGTCTTGCTTACATCTCTATTCAAGGAAGACTTCTGCAGGAAGGATAGCTGGTTGACAGCCTCCAGCTGCCCCAAGATTGGCCAATGTGTTCTTGCCAGACTGCTTCCCCAGTGACTAAGCACTATGACGTACTAGAATCACTATATTCCTGCCCACCCCTAGATTCCTAGAATCCCTGTAATGGTAGACTTTGCTTAGGGAGTCTGATTACCTAGTCAGTTAGCTAGCATCCTCTCTCTCTCTCTCTTTCAAATATATATATATAATCGCTATTGGGATCATGGGTAAATTTTTGTTTCTTTCACCCTGCTTTGCTTATGTGTATTTTTTTTTTTTCTGCAAATACATGTGCTACTTCAAGGACTTATAATATTGTTGGAAATCATCAAGAATAACACATTTTGTGATCTGTTTGAAAGGAATAAATGATTTCACCCACCTACGTTTACTGACTACTCATGAAATGCAAAGCTTCACCTTACTTTACCCTATCATCAGAAAAATGATTCCAGTTTTGGTACAAAAGGATACTTCCAAGTATCCTTTCTGCAAGATTGTAGAAAAGCAATCTCATGTATATTACATGATAGCTTTTACATGAATTACTGCTGCTGCAAATCAGTGGGCAATGTATGTGGACAAATACTCAATGTTTTAATGTTTTTTTAAGTATAGGTTGCACTTTTGCATTTCATGGTGCCTTTTAGAATTAACTATATCTTTTTTATTTTTTCTTTAATGCCACAAACTATGTTTTGAAATATTCAAACACATGAGAAAAAAGGCTTATTGAAGTAAATATTCTGCAATTAGTATTTCTCATGCCACTTATACCATGATTACATGAAATGTAAAATCACTGCTTTTGAGTATTAGGGAAAAAATAGAAGGAATCATAATTATAGGCAAGTTTTATTAGGAAATGTTTAGGTTAACTCTGAAATTCAAGTATAAATAAGATTTTTTTAAATCTCAGTTTATAGTTATCACAAGTATGTGTGATAAGTTAAGTTTTGCTAACCAGTAAATTGGGGTGGTCCTTGAATCTTCCTTTGGCAGTTCCTCCCCTTCATTTCAAATCAATCAGAAAGTCTTACAGACTCTACGTCCTAAACCTTTCTTGAAGCCCTCTCCTCCACCCTATTTCTGCTGGCATTGGGCTCATGCTCATTTTTTCTTCATTTGAGTGCTCACATTCTGGCCTCCCTTCTGACTCTCCACATTGTTGCTAGTGTGATTGTTCTGAAATGGAAATATGGTCATTCCTCTGCAATTCACATCTGTCATTGAGTTCCCAGAGCCTAGCTTGAAGTCAAATACTTGTTGGCAATATATTTGAGAACTTTTTTGATCTTACTCCTGCTTGCTTCTCAGACTCATCCCTGTCTGCCTACAAAACCTCTCTGCTCTGGCTCTGAACTCCCTGTCATCATTCAAAAGTTCCATGAGTTTTCACAGCCCTGCAAGTTGCATCTTCCGTTGCCACTGCCTGGAGTATATTCCCCTCAGCCCAATCCTGAAAAATATAACTCATTTCTCTTTTTTCACCTATATTTTTTCTTAAGTTCATGATTAACATTGCCATTTTAAAAAACCTCAATGCAAAAAATTTAATTTGCACACCATAAAATAATTTAATATTTCTGTATAAAATATTCTTTTATTTCCCATTTCAGAATAACTAAACCATAATATCACATGACAGTTTTTCTCAGCTGATTTCACTGATTTTCCCCCAGCAGATAAACAACTTACCTTGAGTTAAACACTTCCTCCTCTGCCCTTTGCTGCATGCCGAATAAAGCTCTAATAAACATCTTCAGGTATTGCATGTGGCAGACATTCTAACATGTCCAGGAAATTCTTAAAGCCGGAGACTCTCTTTGTTCGTTTCCATTCCCTAAATGTCTTGGATACTTGCTACATGGCAAGTACTCATGTAATATTTGTTTAGAGAATGAAAGATAGCAAATAATTGAGAACAAAACTTGACTTTTTAGTGTTATTTTGAAATTTTTTATCAAAATGACAGAACATAACTATTCAGTTATACATTTATCCTTGGTCATGTCCTTGCTTAAATCGTGTAACTATTAACATACAGTTCACTCCAACAGCATTTTTATGTTCCTACGTATTAGGTATTTTGTTGTTTGCTTGGGAAACTCAGATAAATACAACACTGACTCTTTATTCAATGTTTTCTTATTATAAGTGAGTGATGAAATAATAGTTGGTACTATTCACTGTACTCTGTGCCACCTACTATTTAATCACCTAATAAGATACTTCGAGGTGAAATTTAATCATCAGCAGTCTTATTTTGTATATGTGTGTAAAATAATTTAAATGCATTCAAAATATGCATGGTGTTGTGGGAATATAGGTAAATTTATGTATAAAAATCATTGGATATAATGGTTATTCAATTAATATTTTGGATTGATTGAATATATCACTAATATGAATGAGTAATTCATACTACTATAATCCTTTCATTTCAGTTGAGCTCTCTATATTTTCTTCTTTTTTGAAGAGAATGGCACTTCAGTATAATCACAAAGAGTGAATAGATGGGATTGCATAGTCTCAATCAACCTACGTTTTACATGCAAAAAATTTAAAAACACATAATTATAAATTTCCTATATTTCACAGTAAACATTATTGTTCAAACCTTAGAGTTACAACAATATAAAATGTTAGTAAAATCAAAGTTTTGTTGAAATTATAGTAATTCATGTAAGATTTTTTAGAAACTGACACTAGTGAAAACTCTGAAGTAGTGTAGTTTTTTGGCATTTATTTTTCAAACTTCCAATTGGAAACTCAATCACAAAGGCCCACCCACAGAGCCACACACTATCTACCCTGATTGCATCTCATGATCCTTACTTCCCTGCCTCCACTCAAACACTGAGTTCTTAGTAGTAATTTTTCAGGGTTTTGATCTCTGATCTGTGCCTTATAATTTGATGAAAGTAATTTTTGAAAGGTTAATATGTCAGGACATTTTTTGCAAATGTCCTAAACAGGTTCTCTTGTATTACTATGATTATTAGTTTCATTATGTTGCCATAACAAATTGCCACAAATTCAGAGACTTAACACAGGCATTATCTCACAGTGCCTTCACAGTCTGAAGTCTAGCTTCCTTGGGTCTCAGAAGGCTAAAATCAAGGTGTCTACATGGCTGTGTTCCTTTCTTGATGCTTTAAGGCAGAATCCACATCCTGGCTTGTGTGAGTGATTGG
Source organism: Globicephala melas (assembly GCF_963455315.2). Lineage (NCBI taxonomy): Eukaryota > Metazoa > Chordata > Mammalia > Artiodactyla > Delphinidae > Globicephala > Globicephala melas. Next base: position 108,195 of record NW_027207662.1, on the reverse strand, counting down.
AAGGATTCACTTCCTTGTGGTTGTAGGGCTAAGGTCCCTGTTTTCTTGCTGGTATTACCAGTTGGCTAGACATCAGGGATCTTTCTCAGCTTCTAGAGGCTGCTAGCCTTCCTTGGCTCCTGGCCCCATTCCTCCATCTTCAAACCAACAAGAGTGGGTCAAGTCCCTTAAGCTTCATCTCTTTGACTGATGATTCTATCTTCCTCTTTAGCTTTTAAGGGCTCATATGATTACATTAGGTTCACTCAGGTAATCCAGGATAACCTTCCTAATATAAAGCAATTGATTAGTAACCTTAATTTAATTCCATGTGAAAGACTCTTCTCAGCAGTACCCGTATCAGTGCTTTACTGAACAGCTAGGAAACAAAAAATCTTGGGGAGATATTTTTACAATTCTGTCAACCACTTCATGTAATGATTTTTTTTTCTTCTGGAAAGCATATTGAATAAGTTAACTAAGTAAATATTGAGCATTTTTTTAGCACTTTATCCTATGATGGTTTTCTTTTTCAAAGAAAGAGTACAAACAAGGGAGAAAAACATAAAAGAACATTCTTCATTCTAAGTCTCTCTCTCTCTCTCATTCTCTCTCAACCTCCTCTTCTCTCTTAGTTGTTTTGTTGCTGTTATAAGTTTTTCTTAAACATGCAGCTTCTGACCAATGCCATTGAAGGCCCAGGTACATTCTATCTTCCTGCTTCGCCATTTTTAGCATGTGGATTCCATTCTCCCATTCATAGTATGGTTGATAATCTTCTAACAACCTGCCATTATTCCAAGCATAAATAAGAAGAAAGGGTTGAAAAAACATAAAGTGCCTAAGGGCAAAAGCATAACTGCCAGCCTATGGAGCCTCACCATTCTTCAAAACATTCCCAAAAGCTCAACTCAGTGACTTGTTTCCATCTAATTGTTGGAACCATGCTACATTGCTTTCCTTAGATGAAAGAAGACTAGGAAAACAGTGGGGCTGAATAGATTGGGTTGATGAACACCACTGTATCTGACACACTATCATCAGACAGAAGATAGCATGGTTTATATTTGAATATTTCTTGTCTAACATTGAACAGAGAAAATAAGGAAATTTGTGCTCATCTGACTGAACTGTGCCTTGGTGTCCTGAAATTAATTTTATGTGGATTGAAGAAATCAATAATCACTAAATTTCAGAATGGAATTTCAATTTTCATTTAGTAAATCCTAAACCATATGTAATATTTGTTTAAATTGTTAATCTTTCTCAAAAAATATTGACGTTTTTAATGTTAACTTTATGGGATTAAGCCAAAGATATCAAGAGTGTTAGAAATTCCATGCCCTATATATTGTGAAGTGCGGAATGGTATGAATATATGATCTTTTGTCTTATCACAAATTATAATAAATAAGCTTTTAACTTGACTATCTGTTAAGTTCTGTAGCTTTTCTAAAATTAGGATTAAGTTAAATTTGAGCTAATATATTCTAATCCATGTAAAATTTACATATCTGGTTTTGTGACTTTTTGTGACTATCCTTCAAATCAGCATTTCTATAGCAGAGCCTATCTACCAGAAACAACAAAATTTAAGGCATGTTATTTTGTACTTTCAGTGATCTTAGTCCTTGCACTTAAAAAAACTCCATATCAATATACGTTAATGGGAAGACTTTGTAATGTAACAAAAAAATCAACAATGTTTTTTTACTTCACTGTTCTCTTGTCTGGGTGGCATAGTGTAGATGATGGGTAATAAAAAAAAAATGAGATTCAAAGCAATTATTTTCCAAACTGCTGGCATTGAAAAAATTGTAGTCATTTGGAAACATTTAGGGCTCTGAACCAAATGAACTTACTATTATATAAAATGCAAGAATCAAAATACATAACAGTAATCCCTGAATTTCAAGGGCAAATCACTTAGCTATAATAATTTTAAGTCCTTGAGCATTTATTATAAAGCATACTGACAATGTGAATATACACCTGGCTATATATCTCCCAATAACACATTGATTTTCAGCTATTTCAATAATGGTATAGATCTCAGCATAGGACTGTTCTATGATAGAAGCAATCATTCTAAGGAAGGTATGTATTTAAGGTTATGTCAAGTTGTGAGAAACTTACTAAGTACTTCTGTTTAAAAAGTTCCCTGTTTAATATGTTAAAACTGTGTTTACAATATTCCAAGGGTATTTTATTCCAAAGGTCTTTCATCATAAAATATTTTCAGTGTAACATTTACTATTATGTGACAATTCAAGCAGGTAATACATACTTAAGAATTTACAGTTTGTCAGAGTCAGATGTGAAGTTGTCTTTCTTAGAAAGTGACATCTAAGAGAAGACTAATGTTCCAAATAATACAATAGTACTGCTATATACAGAAAAAAACACGTTCTTAAAACAACACATAACAAAACAAAATTGGTAGGATGCTAGAAGAGCAGATACTTGAAGAAGGATGATTGCCGACTGGCAATGCCATGTGAAACAACACTGCACTGAAGAAACTGGAGGAGTCTGCATGCCCTGAAGGACTCTTTCTTCATGAACGCCATTGGCCTCTCACAGCAAAGGGTCTGAAAAATCAACTACGAAGTGCCTATGGTGATACAGACTGGAGAGGGGAACACAGTCATGTGGGTGGGACAAGTATATGCATCCTGATGCTTCCTCTTTATTTCCACCACAAGACAAAAGCTTTAATCAGAAAGAACAGTGACACTACTGGCCTTAGGGTATATTAAGGCCAGTTTTAACAAGCTTATATGATAGGTGAAACAATCATTTGAGGGTAGAACCTGATTAAAGGTATATTCATTAAAAATATAACAATGTATATTTTAAATTAGCAGGAAATTACTACAAACTTTATAAGAGATGTATAAGTAATAAGTCAATAGTGGAGGTAAAATGATATACTATATAATGTTTATTTAATGCAAAAGAAGGCAGAGCAAGAGTATATAATAAATTAAATAAATACAAAACAGCTAGCAATTTAGTAAAGTTTTTATCCAACAACATCCATAATCACGTTACTTATGAATGGCTTAAATATAACTTTCTTAAGAATGCAATTGTCAGATTGGATCAGACAGCAAGATCCAATTCTACTGTGTCTATTAGAAATGCAGTTAATATATACTGATAAAGATAAGTTAAAAGTAAAAAGATGGAGAAAGATATGCCATGAAAATATCTCCCAAAACCTTGAATAGCTATGTTAATATCAGACAAAGCCAGCTTCGGAACAAGGAATACTATCCAGAATAAAATGGGACAGTATATCATCATTAAGGGTCAATTCTCCAATAAGACATAATGACCATAAATACATATATATATATATATATTACTGATAACAGAGCATCAAAATAAATGAGACAAAAATGGAAGTTAGTAAAACAAGTTGGCAGTTCTAAAATTATAATTGAGACATCAAAAATCCTTTCCCAGTAATTGATAGAACAAATAGGCAGAAAGACAGTAAGAGTATAGAAGATTTGAACACTATCAACCAAATAGTCCTAATTGACATATAGAACAATTCACCCAACAGTAGAATACACATTATTTTCAAAGACATATGAATATTCAACAAGATAGACCATATAATAAGCCAATAAAAATATCTCAAACAATTTAAAAGAGTAGAAATCATAGCTACATTTTAATAGCATAATAGAATTTAGCTATAAGTCAAACAGGAATAAATCTAAAAAATTCTCAAATCTTTAGATATTAAACATCCCATTTCTAAATAACCTAGGGTTAAAGGGGAAATCTAAAACCAATGAAAAAATAGTCTGTATGAAATACAGATAAAAATACAACACATCAAAATATGAGGGATACAGCTATAGCAGTGCTTTCAGGGTCATTTATAGTATTGAATACTTATATTAGGAAAGAAGAAATGACTCAGATCAATAATTTAATTTTTCATCTTAAGAAATTTTTTTTTTTTTTTTTTGTGGTACGCGGCCCTCTCACTGTTGTGGCCTCTCCCGTTGCGGAGCACAGGCTCTGGACACGCAGGCTCAGTGGCCATGGGTCACGGGACCAGCCGCTCCGCAGCATGTGGGATCTTCCCGGACCAGGGCACGAACCCGTGTCCCCTGCATCGGCAGGCAGACTCTCAACCACTGCGCCACGAGGGAAGCCCCATCTTAAGAAATTTTTAAAGAAAAATAGAGCAAACTAAACCCAAAGCAAGTAGAAAGAAGTAATAAAGAATGGAGAAGAAATTAATGAAATTGAAAATAGAAAAATAAAAAAAAATCAATGCAAATAAAAGCATATTCTTTGAAAAGTTCAATAAAATTGACAAACTTCTAGTTACAGTGACCAAGAAAAAAGGGAGAAGAGCTTCCTATAAGAATGAAAAATTTCAATATCAAGAATGGAAAATAAAGGGACATTGTTACTGGCAACATCTGTTCTAAGAGGAGTCCCGTAGATAGCCTGTGACCTCAGTGTTATCACAGAGTTGGATTTCAGAGTGGTGGATTTGGAGCCCTTAGTCAAGTTCATTCTTGGTATTTGGAAGTAAGTGAAGAAAATTCTCAGTCACAACTGTGAAAACGTCGTTATAAAAATAAAAGGAATATGGGTTGTTCTAGATGACCAGAAAATTCAATATGTGATCTTTTATTAGATCTTGGATCAGAACTAAGAAATAAAAACAACTAGAAAAATATTCAGTGGCATATTTGGGGAAAATTGTTATATTGAACACATGACATAAATATTAAAGAACATTTTGTATATCAGGCTTAAATTTTCTGGATGTGATAATTACAATTAGATAAAATATCTTTTAAAAAAAATGAAATACAAGCTAAAATATTTGTGTGAAGTATCAGAAACTTAGTTTTAAATAATTGATAAATATGTAATCAAAATGTGTATTGTTGTGAGTGTATGTTTAGGTAGACCGAGGGTGAGAGATAAAAGATATATAGCAAATAATGAAACCTGGAAACTCTAGGTAAGGGATATAGGAATGCAAACTTCTAATTTTTGAAAGTCACATATTTTTATACTAAAATTTGGGTTAAAAATAACAACGGTTTACAGTACATTCTTATGGTTAGCAGTTTATAAAAAGCCAACCCACTTCACAGTTCTTATAATTATTTTTTGCTGTCATACTGCTCAAGTGCCTTAGCCATTATAAATCTGAACTCTTCACCTTCCACCTATACCTCATCCAAATGACACATAAAATCTTTAGTGATTGTGCTGTTACATGGTGTTCTTATTGCTTTCAGTTGAGGGTAAAATTCAGTTCCGAAATTCCACCTTGAAGATTAGCATTCTAAGTACAAACTGGTAGCTTAGTCTTTCCAGAAAGCTGAGCCTGAGGCAGAGGAGTTATGTTCATTTCTAGGGAGAAGTGAAAGACAAAGTGGCAAGGAGGAAGGGAGAGATGACACAAGTATAGATTATTGAACTGCCTACCACTAAGTAAGACAAATTACAGAATACCATGATTACTCTCAAAAATCCATACTAGCTTCATTTGGGGTCCTTCTATTGCAAGGGATAAATAGGACTGAATTTACCAACAAATTACTGAATCCTACTGTTCAAAGTTTATCCCTTGGGAGATTAACTCCCACATACTTTCAGGTTGTGCAAAGGAACGTGCCAAAAGAGGTCCTGTAACGGCTCAAACAAAGAAGTCGTCAGACAGGGAGTAAGAGGGGCACAGTATGGGCGTTTTGCAAAGCACTGTCAGCTTGTGCGTACGTGAAGATTTTTATGGTTCAGCCACAGCTTATGGTCACCCTGGGAACAGAAACAATAGACAGTGAGATGGAGAAGATTGGAAGGATGGAGTGTGCATGTGTGTGTGTGGTGGTATGGGTCACGGAGGGAGGGGCTGTGGGTGGTGGAGGCTGGATTTATGGAGTCCTTTGTAACATAGAATAGCAGAAGGGGTGACTTGTCATTTCCAAGATTAGGCTGTAAAAAGACTGGCTTCCATCTTGGCTGCTTTCTCTCATGCTTTCTTGGATTTGATCACCATGTTAGGCCACCTTGTCGAGCAGCCCTGTAGGAGGCTCATGTGTCGAGGGACAGAGACTTGCCAACAACCACATGAATGGACTTGTAACTGGATTTATCCCTCCTCACTTTGAGTCTATAGGTGTGACCAGAGCCCCAGGTGGCCTACAGACTATAATTTCAGTATTGATGTTAGACAAAGGCACTTAACTAAGTCACACTCTGATCCCTGACTCCCAAAAACTGTTAGAAAATACATTTTTATTGTTAGAAACCATTAAAATTAGGTAATTTCTTACACAGCAGTAGATAATACACTCTCCTATCTCATTCCCCTTTGTGGTCTCTGCCTCAGTCACCAGGCCCTAGGCTCTCCATTGTGCCCTGTTTTCCCTCATGTCTGGACCTTTCAAATAGTGCCACCCATGTAAAATAATATTCCGTATAACACTTCTAGTTAACTGCAGCATTTCTCTAAAATCTGAACTGCTAATCACATGCCCCGTGGCATACATTAAAAGCTTTCTGTATTTTCTTGGGCTTCCCTGGTGGCGCAGTGGTTAAGAGTCTGCCTGCCAATACAGGGGACACAGGTTTGAGCCCTGGTTCGGGAAGATCCCACATGCGGAGCAAATAAACCTGTGGACCACAACTACTGAGCCTGAGTTCTAGAGCCCGCAAGCCACAACTACTGAAGCCCGCGTTCCTAGAGCCAGTGCTCCACAACAAGAGAAGCCGCTGCAATGAGAAGCCCTTGCACCGCAACAAAGAGTAGTCCCCGCTCGCCACAACTACAGAAAGCCTGCGTGCAACTAGAGAAAGCCTGTGTGCAGCAACGAATACCCAATGCAGCCAAAACTAAATAAATAAAATAATAAATTTATTGAAAAAAAAACTTTCTGTATTTTCTTAATGGAACCTATCCAATTTGGAATTATATTTCTGTATGATTATTTGGCAAATGCCTGAGATTACCAGTAAATTGTAAGTTTAACGAGGCAAGGTTTTGCTTTTTGTTTTTTTCACTCCAACACTCAATGCAGTGCTTGACACAGTTCTTGATTAATAAGCATTTTTTCAATTATCATATGATTATATGAGAGGCATAAGTGGTATAAAATTTTAACAATTTACAGATACATTACCTAGAAAATTTTAGTAATGTAACAAAAAATTAAAATAAGCAATGTGTTAAATTGGTGATCTAATCATATACCAAAATTACTTCTCCTAATAAAACTTGATAAGAAACATCATAGAAAGAAAAAAAAAACTCTGTTGCAATAGAACAAAAATTTACATATTTAGAAATAACTCATTCAATACATTTTAGAAATTCAACAGATAAAATAGTGAAGCATTATGGAGAGTCTTCAAAAAAGATATGACTAATGGAAGTAAATACCTTGTTCTTGTATGGGAAGAATCAACATCAGAAAGGTGTCTTTCTATTAGTCATGTGATACATTAACATGGTACATAGTAATTATATAAATACATGTTGTTTTCAACTTGCACTATTAAAATTATGATTTTAAATAGAAGTGCCTAGCAGGGAGGAGTATGGGAGAAGTCTCTGCTGTGAGAGAGTGCTGATGCTTGCTACTTACAGGACATAGACAAATAGCTTCTCTTTTCTTAGACTAAATTCTTTATCAGAAGTATAAACTTAATTTGTAGGAACTCAGATTTTTATAAGGATTGGTAGAAACCATTAAAAGAAAGTTCATAGCAGACTGACAACTATAAAGCTATTAATTTGTTTGCTCTTGTAATTGTAATTATTACTATTACTCTCATAGTTAGCATTGCTGCAGCATTATCAAATCTGATTAACTATTTCTGTTGAGCTCTTTTATTGAGTGGTAAAATGAGTACGTACTCTCTTGGAACAGTGTCTCTCATTAGAATTACCTGGGGATTCTTGTTAGGAATTTAGTTTCTTGTGAATCTCATTAGGATATTTGGAAATGAGGACCAGGAATGCACACTTTAAAAAGAAACCGAGAGCTTCCCTGGTGGCGCAGTGGTTGAGAGCCCGCCTGCCGATGCAGGGGACACAGGTTCGTGCCCCGGTCCAGGAAGATCCCACATGCCGCGGAGCGGCTGGGCCCGTGAGCCATGGCCGCCGAGCCTGCGCGTCCAGAGCCTGTGCTCCGCAACGGGAGAGGCCACAACAGTGAGAGGCCCGTGTACCGCAAAAAAAGAACAAAAACAAAAAAAGAAACTGAAGTGATTTTCCACCCACACTCAAGTTATGATTTGTAAAATTCACTGTATTACCTTTTGAATTAAAGTTACATTCTCTGTGGGATACATTCTATTCTACACCCAATTTAAATCTAGGATATGTCTATTTCTAATTATTTCAAACCAATTAACTTTCCTTAGTTAGTAATAAAATTCACATTTACTTTATTAGTGTATTTTTTTCTTGCTTAATTTTTAAAAACACTTTTAATGTGGATGTATTAATCGTACCTTTCATTTTAATTAATGATAAACTGGATTCCAGAAAACTGTATGTAATTTTATTAAAATTAATCATAATGAAGTTAAAATAATCACATTTAAGAACGTGCATTTCCTTCTAATAGGGATTAGATTTCAACTGCTGTTTATATGTCCATGTATAACTCATAGAACCGTACTCTGTATTAAACTCTGATTGGTATTAACTGTTTTTTCTGCTCCCTCGCTGTGATAATACTACCTAAAAAAAAGAAACTTGGGGTTTCAAAATGGCTGACTAAGGGCATGTTTTAATCTCTTCTTCCTTCAAAAATCCCATTGAGATTATAGAAATCACAAAATATAGTAAATAAACAGTTAAAGACTTGGAGGTCCTAAAAAACCAAGAGAAGTCCCTAGTAAATCAATTATTCAGTTATTTCTGAAGGATACAGAGCCAATAAGATCAGATTGCCTTGAGAGGATAAACCTAATCTGAAACTTCCACAACCCAATATAAGCAAAATTAAGACACTTCAAAATAATGTGATTTCAAACGTCCTTAAATGCATCAGGTCAAGAAATATATGGGAAACTAGAGAAGACTGTCTTGTAGCCAAGTATGAAAGCTGTTAATTCTGTGCCAGTTACCTCTTAACATTTTCTGTATCTAGAGGATTTGTCCCAGAATACCTCTCCAAAGAGATCAAGTATGGCAGGTTCCCAGAGTGTTGAAGCTGGAAGGAGAAGCTGAGAGGTGTGCTGAGGAAAACTTCTGGTCATCACCATAGAAAAGGCTATTTCTTCCTGTTCAACAGAAAAACCAGACCAGACTCAAGTTCATAATTACAATCACAGCTAGAAATCACATAAAGTAAAAGTGCATCTGCTGTTTGGAAAAGAAAAATATTTAGTGTTGTGCTGAGTGAATAAAAAGAAGCCACTTAAACAACTACTATTGATCAATGCTAACTACTGTTATAAATTTACACAGAAAAATCCATAATGACCAAATATCTGAGTGGAACATAGAAGAGGAACACTGGCTGGAGCTAATGAAAGAACTATCTATTAAGGAAAGAAATTAATGGAAAAATAAAGACAAATAACTTCATAAATATGCTTAGTAATGTTTGAGAAGATAGCATTCCTGTAAAATATGAATATGAAACTTTTCTTTAAGGGAGCTTAGGAATTTAAAATAAATGCATGTGCAACCTCAGTAACATATATCCTACTAAGGGATAGAGAGAATATAAGAGAAAAAGGTATTTAGATAAATAAATAGTACAACATATCACTGAATTAAAAACAACCCCCCAAAACCCTGTTAAGATTGATGATGCTTTCATCTGAAACATTCAGACAAAATTAATGAACAAACAAAATAATAATAAATTGCTACAAACTCCTAGAGAAAAGGAATATTTACACTTTAAAACAGTCACATTTTCTTTATTATCTGATGAGGTAATAAAACATGTATTGAGAGATGACCCCATTCTCCAAAACAATATAGCGACATGTGCAAGTGTGGTCAAAAAAAAAGATATTGCAAAAACAACTCTGTAACTAATTATCCAAGTATAAAAAAACAAATATATTGAAGAAATATAAAAATTAAAAAATAAAGTACATACATATTTTTTTCAGAAAAAGAAAATTAATCACATAGAAAAGGTCAGTAAAACTGATAATAAATTTATATATAAAAAACTATATATGTATGTACATATATATGTAAATAGCAAAACACAGCTTATGCTAAATTGTGATAGATAATTTTATGCATCAACTTGCTTGACTGGGCTGAGGGATGCCCAGATACCTTGTGAAACATTATTTCTGGGTATGTCTGTGAGGGTGTTTCTGGAAGAGATTAGCATCTGAATCAGTAGACTGAGTCAAGAAGATGGCCCTCACCAATGGAGGGGGGCATCACGCAATCCACTGAGGGCCTGAATAGAACAAGAAGGCAGAGAAAGGGTGAATTTACTCTCTGTTGGAGCCAGGAGGTCCCTCTTCTGCCCTTAGATATCAATGATTTCGGTTCTCAGGCCTTCAGACTCAGACTGGGACCTACGCCATTGGCTCCCCTCCACTTAGCCTTTGGGTTTGAAGAGGAACTGTGTCACCAGTGTTCCGGGCCTCCAGCAAGCCAACTGCAGATCGCAGAACTTCTCAGCCTCCATAATCACGTCACCTTCATAAAAAAATTCTCTCTGCATATCTTTATATCTGCTGCAGGCTCTGTTTTTCTGGAGAAAACTGACTAAAACATAAATACTTTTTGACAACACTACTTTGGAATGTAATGCAATTTAAGTACTAAATATTTGTATTGCAAAATAATACAAGTTCAATGCAATCACAGAAATAAAACATTTTCTAGCTCCTTCAAGCAATGAGTTTTTTTTTTTTAATGTATAACTTATTACATCTTTCCTCATGAATTTAAAAAGATACTGAAACCCAGCAGGACCCTATGGGGCTCCTGGGCACAAAAACCTTTCTGTATCCCCTTCTCTGAGTTCCAAAGGCCAGGTTCAAACAGTTGCTAATCAGGAGACGGGGGGGATGCAGAGACAAGGGAGGAGCAGTCTAGAAACAATAGTACAGCCTTGAGAGCAGGGTCCTGGTCCCCCCCCACCCCCACCCCCACCCCCCGCAAAGGATATTCATAACAATATCTTTGAGCTCTTCTGCAGAACTAAACCCCTCACCAAATGGAAGATGTTAACTACTTGATGAAGCACTCTTCATTCCAGATAAGGTAACAGTTTGCCCATCACCACCTGATGCCAGATGATATTTGGATTGAAGGAATGCACAGCCCGATCCTTATCAGCAACCCTGCCCCCTTGACTATAAGGCTCTTCACAACCCCCCCTCCCTTTTTGGACACAGAGTTTTGAGGACATTATACCGCTGTGTCCCCCTTTGCCTGGCAAAGTAATAAAGCTATTCTTTTCTACTTCACCCAAAACTCTGTCTCTGAGATTCAATTCGGTGTCAGGGTACAGAGGCTGGATTCGGCTTCAATACCACGCACCCATACAAAAACATACATACACACAAACACGTATGTAGATGTGTTTGCTGTTTACTTCTATAAAGAATGGAAGCAAACTATGGACAGTACTCTGAAACCCGCATTTCCCACTTAAACATCAATCAAGATATCATGTGAGGACGGACATAAAGTCACATATAAAAACGGTAATATTTCTGTATTTATATGTACTATCATTTATTCAGCATTTTTACCATTTAAGAACGTTCATGTTGTTTACTGTTTTTGTTTGTATATATAAAAACTTATAAACAAGAAGAGATATTTTAGATGGCAGGACCAACCCTTGGGTTTAGAGGTAGGGAGGGGAGAAGGATCAAGAAATTCCATGCAAAATGTATTGCTATGTTATAGGAGAAGTTATGCATAGTGATATTTTTGTTATTTGTTTGTTTTACCAGGGATATATACATAGATGTTTATGCTGCAGTTAAAGTTGTTTTACATTTAGATACGGTCATTTCAGTTACCTGTGATGTCGAAAGCTCAGCTTCTCCATACACCAGTGCTGAATCGAACCTCGGAGACAGAGCTTTGGATGAGATAGAAGAGGATAGCTTTATAACTTTGCCAGGCAAAGGGGGACACAGGGGGCTTCTGCCTCAAAAAACTGTGTGTCCCCACCCAGGAGGATTTGATAAGGAGTTTTATAACAATGCTTCCCAAGGGTGGGGTTGCTGACAAGATTAGGGTGTGTGCAGGGTCTCAGTGGCGGGTCTCCTAATCTAGATGAGCTTCTCTGCTCCCTTTAATCTTGCCTCAAGTGGTTTTTTGGCTCCTCCTCCCTTGATTAGCAACTGTTTGAATCTGCCCTTTGGAACTCAGGGAAGGTCAAGGAGGCTGGAGTCTCGCCGACAAGAAATAGGGGACAAAAAAGAGACCTCCGTGAGAGCTGTGAAGGAGGAAAAGTGTCCACACACTAGGAAGCCCCTTCGCGGGTGGAGACTTCGGGAGGCGGAGTGGGGGAGCTTGGGAGCCGCGGAGGAGAGCACAGCAACAGGGGTGCGGAGGGCAAAGCGGACAGATTCCAGCGCAGAGGATCGGGCCGACCGGAACTCACCAGCCGAGAGGCTTGTCTGCTCGCCCGCCGGGGCGGGCGGGACTGGGAGCTGAGGCTCCGGCTTTTGTCGGAGCGCCGGGAGAGGACTGAGGTTGGCGGCGTGAACACAGCCTGCAGGGCGTTAGTGCACCGCGGCTAGCCGGGAGAGAGTCCGGGGAAAAGTCTGGACCTGCCGAAGAGGCAAGAGACTTTTACGTCCCTCTTTGTTTCCTGGTGCACGAGGAGAGGGGATTAAGAACGCTGCTTGAGAGAGCTCCAGGGACGGGCGCGAGCCGCAGCTGGAGGTGCGGAGCCCAGAGACAGACATGAGACGCTAAGGCCGCTGCTGCCGCCACCAGGAGGCCTGTGTGCGAACACAGGTCACTAGCCACACGCCCTTCCGGGGAGCCTGTGCAGCCCGCCACTGCCAGGGTCCCGGGATCCAGGAACAACTCCCCCGGGAGAACGCACGGCGCGCCTCAGGCTGCAACGTCACCCCGGCCTCTGCCGCTGCAGGCCCGCCCCACACTCCGTGACCCTCCCTACCCCCCGGCCTGAGTGAGCCAGAGCCTCCGAATCAGCGGCTCCTTTAACCCCGTCCTGTCTGAGCAAAGAACAGACGCCCTCCGGCGACCTACACGCACAGGCGGGGCCAAATCCAAAGCTGAGCCCCTGGGAGCTGTGAGAACAAAGAAGAGAAAGGGAAATCTCTCCCAGCAGCCTCAGAAGCAGCGGATTAAAGCTCCACAATCAACTTGATATACCCTGCATCTGTGGAATACCTGAATAGTCAACGAATCATCCCAAATTAAGGAGCCCTGTGGATGAAAGGCTCTTGGTGCTGCAGCCAGGAGTCAGTGCTGTGCCTCTGAGGTGGGAGAGCCAACTTCAGGACACTGGTCCACAAGAGGCCTCCCAGCTGCACATAATATCAAACAGCAAAAATCTCCGCGAGATCTCCATCTCAATGCCAGCACCCAGCTTCACTCAATGACCAGCAAGGTACAGTGCTGGACATCCTATGCCAAACAACTAGCAAGACAGGAACACAACCCCACCCATTAGCAGAGAGGCTGCCCAAAATCATAATAAGTCTACAGACACCCCAAAACACACCACCAGACGTGGACCTGCCCACCAGAAAGACAAGATCCAGCCTCATCCACCAGAACACAGGCACTAGTACCCTCCACCAGGAAGCCGACACAACCCACTGAACCAACCTTAGCCACTGGGGACAGACACAAAAAACAACAGGAACTACGAACCTTCAGCCTGCAAAAAAGGAGACCACAAACACAGTAAGATAAGGAAAATGAAAAGACAGAAAAACACACAGCAGATGAAGGAGCAAGATAAAAACCCACCAGACCTAACAAATGAAGAGGAAATAGGCAGTCTACCTGAAAAAGAATTCAGAATAATGATAGTAAGGTTGATCCGAAATCTTGGAGATAGAATGGACAACAGAATGGACAAAATGCAAGAATCAGTTAACAAGGACCTAGAAGAACTAAAGATGAAACAAGCAACGATGAACAACACAATAAATGAAATTAAAAGTACTCTAGATGGGATCAATAGCAGAATAACTGAGGCAGAAGAACGGATAAGTGACCTGGAAGATAAAATAGTGGAAATAACTACTGCAGAGCAGAATAAAGAAAAAAGAATGAAAAGAACTGAGGACAGTCTCAGAGACCTCTGGGACAACATTAAACGCACCAACATTCGAATTATAGGGGTTCCAGAAGAAGAAGAGAAAAAGAAAGGGACTGAGAAAATATTTGAAGAGATTATAGTTGAAAACTTCCCTAATATGGGAAAGGAAATAGTTAATCAAGTCCAGGAAGCACAGAGAGTCCCATACAGGATAAATCCAAGGAGAAATACGCCAAGACACATATTAATCAAACTGTCAAAAATTAAATACAAAGAAAACATATTAAAAGCAGCAAGGGAAAAACAACAAATAACACACAAGGGAATCCCCATAAGGTTAACAGCTGATCTTTCAGCAGAAACTCTGCAAGCCAGAAGGGAGTGGCAGGACATATTGAAAGTGTTGAAGGAGAAAAACCTGCAACCAAGATTACTCTACCCAGCAAGGATCTCATTCAGATTTGATGGAGAAATTAAAACCTTTACAGACAAGCAAAAGCTGAGAGAGTTCAGCACCACCAAACCAGCTCTACAACAACTGCTAAAGGAACTTCTCTAGGCAAGAAACACAAAAGAAGGAAAAGACCTACAATAACAAACCCAAAACAATTAAGAAAATGGGAATGGGAACACACATATCGATAATTACCTTAAATGTAAATGGACTAAATGCTCCCACCAAAAGACACAGATTGGCTGAATGGATACAAAAACAAGACCCATATATTTGCTGTCTACAAGAGACCCACTTCAGACCTAGAGACACATACAGACTGAAAGTAAGGGGATGGAAAAAGGTATTTCATGCAAATGGAAACCAAAAGAAAGCTGGAGTAGCAATTCTCATATAAGTTATATATATATATATATATATATATGTAAAAAAAAAAAAAAAAAAAAAATAGTAGAGCATTTAAGTAACTTCCAGTGTTCTACAGTTGTGAATAGTAACACTATAACTTTGTGTAAATTGATTTCTTTCTTTTGGACTATTGCCCTTGAGTATTCTACCTAAGTGAAATTCCTGGGGGAAAAAAGTGAACTGCTTTTCAGCTATTGTTAAACATTGCCAGATTAGCTTCACAGAAAGTTTGAACAATTCTCAGTGACACAGGGCCACACATACAACGATTTTTTCAAAGGCCTACCTATAGTTTTTTTTTTAATCTTTACTGAGGTATAATTAACAATCAACTGCATGTATTTAAAGTATGCAATTTGATAAATTTTAAAACCATCATGATATCAAAATAACATATCCATCTCTACCAAAATTTTGCTCATACTCTTCGTGATCTCATCCTTCTGTCTCTCCCTTTGTCCCCAGGAAACCCCTGATGTACTTCATGTACCATAGGTTAGTTTGAATTCCATAGAATTTTATACAAATGGAGTCATAAAGCATGTACTGGGCTTCCCTGGTGGCGCAGTGGTTGGGAGTCCGCCTGTCAATGCGGGGGACACTGGTTCAAGCCCTGGTCCGGGAAGATCCCAGATGCCGCGGAGAAACTGGGCCCGTGTGCTGCAACTACTGAGCCTGTGCTCTAGAGCCCATAAGCCACAACAACTGAGGCTGCGTGCCACAACTACTGAAGCCCACACACCTAGAGCCCATGCTCTGCAACGAGAGGCCACCACAATGAGAAGCCCACACACTGCAACAAAGAGTAGCCCCTGCTTGCCGCAACTAGAGAAAGCCTGTGCGGAGCAATGAAGACACAATGCAGCCAAAAATAAATAAATTTATTAAAAAAAAAACGCATGCACTATTTTTTTTGCTTGGCTTCTTTACACAGAATAATTATTTTGACTTTCATCTTAGTGTAGTTCACATCAATAGTTCACTCATTTTTATTGCTGAGTAGTATTCTATTATATGGTTATACCACAATTTGTTTACTGATTCACTTTTTGATGGACATTTGGGTTGTTTCTGGTTTTTGGCTGCTACAAATAAACCTGCTAAAAACATCTGTATAGAAGTCTTTGTGTCGACATGTGCTTTTTTTTTTTGCGGTGCGCGGGCCTCTCACTGTTGTGGCCTCTCCCGTTGCGGAGCACAGGCTCCGGACACACGGGCTCAGCGGCCATGGCTCACGGGCCTGGCCGCTCCGCGGCGTGTGGGGTCTTTCCGGACCGGGGCACGAGCCCATGTCCCCTGCATCGGCAGCCGGACTCTCGACCACTGCGCCACCAGGGAAGCCCCAGACATGTGCTTTTATTTTGCTTGGAAAAGAGCTAGCAATGGAATGGGTAGGTCACATGGTATGTTTATGTTTAACTTTTTAAGAGACTTCAAAATGTTTTCCAAAGTGGTAGTCATTTTACATTCCTATCAACAATGTATCAGAATTCTAGTCTTCCACATCCTCAGTAGCACTTGGTATGTTCAGTCTTTTTATTCTAGCCATTCTAATGGAGGCATAGTAGTATCCCACTGTGGTTTAATTAGCATTTCCCTAATGACTAATGATGTTGAGCATCTTTCCCTGTTTTTATTTGCCATTCATATGTTTTCTTTAGCAAAGTATCTGTTCATATCATGAGGTGCAGGAGCAATTTCATTAGAGAAAGAAAAGTATTTTCAACAAATGGTACTGGAACAATTGGCTATCTATAGGCAAAAGAAAGAACTTTGATTCATATTTCTAACCCCATATAAGAATTAACTCAAAATAGATAATAGACATAAATGTAAAACCTAAAATAATAAAACTTTTATAAGAAAACATAAGGAAAAAACCCATGTGACTTTAGACTAGGCAAAGATTTCTTAGATTTAATTGCATGAAAACAAATAGAAAAATTGGACTTCATCAAAATTAAAAACCTCTGCTTTTCAAAAGATATGGTTAAAAGAATGAAAAAGACAAGCCACACAGAGTAGGAGAAATTATTTGCAAAGTATGTATCTGGTAAAGAATTTGTATCTAGAATATATAAAGAACTTTCAAAACTTAATAATAAGAAAACAAAGGACCCAAAACACTAGTATTTAGATTTGTTTATCATATAGTAACTTTGGGTAAGTAAAGAACATTCACTGGGAGACTGAAGTGAGACCAAGTACTGCTGTTGAAAGAGGACAGATAGAGCAGAAGAGAAAAACAGAGACTGTACACAGAAAGGGAGTTGCGGGTTTTTCATGGTCAAATAGAAAAAATATCAAAAGCAAATTGCCTTACTTTCTTCACAGTAACTTTTAGGATCAGCCTTGACAACATGAAGCAAGTAAATGGAAGAATTTTGAAAATGGCCCAGACCTGATTTAAGGCTTGGATAGTAGGATCAGATATTATGGCATAGATACAAAAGATATTTGGTATTGTGGGAAGCAGCCGCATAGCACAGGGAGATCAGCTCCGTGCTTTGTGACCATCTAGAAGCGTGGGATAGGGAAGGTGGGAGGGAGACACAAGAGGGAGGAGATATGGGGATATACGTATATGTATAGCTGATTCACTTTGTTATAAAGCAGAAACTAACACACCATTGTAAAGCAATTATACTCCAATAAAGATGTTAAAAGAAAAAAAAAAAAAAAAAAAAAAAGAGACCTCCGTGCCCGGGAGCCTCAAAAGGGCCCTGCTCGGTTTCACATGTACCATTTATAAAGAGAGGATAGACATTTTTAAGTATTAGAGAAAAATAAGAACCATAAATATAAAATACAAACTATTTCTAGAAAAGTTTTTAAATTGGAATACAAGAAAATGCAGAAACAAGGGAAAAAGCAAAAGAATTTCAATGAAAACCAGATATAAGATGAAGTATATTATGGATCATAATAATTGTGAATTGATATAAAGCTTGCATTAAAAGACAAATTTTCCTAGACTGACTCCTTAAAATTCTATCACTATATTATTTATAGTAGACAAATCAAAAGCAAAATTTAAGACATTTAAAAGTATCTCCATTTATAGACCTGGAAATTTTAAGCAAGATTAAAACAAGATTTTCAATGTAAATCTCAGTCAAAATAGAATTTACGGTAAAAATGCTTTAAAAATCAAGGGGTTTGCTTTATATCAGTAAAAATTATGATAAACAAGAACAGAGAAACATCATAAGTGTGTAAAACTTGCACAATATAACACGCATGTGAATGAGGGAAATACTCTAAAAAGTGGAATAAGAAATAGAAAATTCTAGCAGTTAAGCCATACTTAAGAATTTACAATTTGTTAGTGTCAGATGTGACGCTGTCTTTCTTAGAAAATGACATCTAAGAGGTAACTAATGTTCCAAATAATGCAATAGTGTTGCCGGGTCCAAGCTCGCTCTGCTCGCCGCACGGCAGGCCAATAAATCGGGACAGGAAGTGGTGAGGCAAGGAAGAGCGATTTCATTCAGAAAGCCGGCAGACCGAGAAAATGTCGGATTGGGGTTCCCAAAAAAACAGCTTATCGGGGTCTGGATGCCAGTTTCTTTTACAGAACAGACAGGGAGAGAAGGTGAAGAAGTAAAGTAAAAAAGGCCATTTATCTTGCAAAATAGGAGGAGATGTGTTAATTTCTTCTTAACTGCAGCCATTCACAAGCGGGCAGGGTCAGATCGGCTCCCTGGGAGCTGAACAAAGGCAGTTTAGTTTAACATTCAGGCAGAGGGGCCGTGTTCCTTGAGGCAGGCCATTATGTATGATATAATAAGAAAAGCAACGAAAAGCAAAGGTTAAATTCAAAGAAACAGATCTAACCTGGAGTCCAATTTAGCTCTTCACTGTTACAATAGTACTGTTACATACAGATAAAACAAGTTCTTAAAACAACACAAAAGTAAACAAAATTGGTAGACACAGCAGGAAGCTGGTAAGAAGAATTTAGTTAGAAGGACAGACATTTGAGGAAGGTTAATTGCAGGCTGGGAATGCCATGTGAAACAACCCTGCACTGAAGAAACTGGGGGAGTCTGCTCGCCCTGGAGGACTCTTTCTTCGTTAAATCCATTGGTCTCTCACAGTAAAGGTCTGAAAGATCAACTAGGAATGCTTATTAGTGATGCAGACTGGAGAGGGGAACACAGCCATGTGGGTGGGACAAGTATATGCATCCTGATGCTTCCCCTTTATTTCCACCACAAGACAAAAGTCTTTAGCTAAAAAAACAGTGACAATGTTGGCCTTAGGGCATTTTAAGGCCAGTTTTAAAGACCTTATATGACAGGTGAAACAACATATCACCTATAGGTAGAAACTGGTTAACTAAAGGTCTATTAATTAAAGATATAACAATGTATATTTTAAATTCACAGGAAATCATTACAAACTGTATGACATGTGTAAGTAATAAGTCAATAGAAAACAGTTTTGTTCAAATATAGCAAAGCAAGCAAAAAACTAAGAGGAGAAAACAAAGAAGGAATTATATCATAATAAAACTTGGTTTTACTTGATATTAAAAAGTATCTATCCATACCCCTCTATATATTAACCTATAATATATGTGTCTACGATATGAACAACATTCAATCGATTCAAACATCTATAATGTTTTACAGACATAGAATATGGGCACTAAGAAAAATCTCACTAAATTTGCTTAAATGGCAACCATATGGATTATGGGCTGATGAATATATAATATGATAAAAATAGTTCTCAGAAAGACATTGATGTTTCAAGAATTAACTAAAAACCAAGAAATAAATTAGCTAAGCCCTCAATCAAGAAGATAACATAAGAATAATTTTTCCAAGTCATAAAAAGTTTCTGTAACAATTCAGCAGATACTTGGCTTAAAACAAGCAAAATGTGTTCCATTTATTCTCTCACAATTCTGTCAGTATTACTTAATCTGAGTCATAGTGGCGGCAGGGCCATGGCCCCCTAGAGGCTCTATAGGAGAATTTTTTCCTTGACTTTTCCAGTTTCTGGTGGCTGCAGGCATCCCGTCAAATGTGGCCCCATCATTCCAGTGTCTTTAAGTATCTCTCTGCTCCATCTTCACGTTGCCTTCTCCCCCATCTGTGTAAAATCTGAGTCCCTTTTATAGGGATACATGTGATAGCATTTAGGATAATCCAACATAATTTTCTATCTTAAGATCTCAATTTAATCACATCTGCAAATACCCCTGTTTCTTTTGCAATATAAGGTAACATTCACAGGTTCCAGGGATTAGGTTGTGAATATTTTGGGGGAAGACATTTTTCAGCTTACTACGATGCAATTACAATATTAATAGATACACAGAGATATAATACTTTAATTTTAACTGGTATTGGAAATATTTAATATTTACTTTCAAAATATTTTTAATGACCATAGGAAAGGATTAGAAAAATGTTTCCTTCAACTGAGAATGTGTATTTATAGAAACCATCACCATCATTCTTCACTCAGGCACTGTGATAAGACAGATAATGCAAATGAATGAACTCTAAATCTCTGAACAAATAATAAATGTTGCTAAAAATCTACTGATTCTACTAGAGAGTCAAGGATGTCAAAATATCATCAGGATAGTATCGGTCATATTTTAAAGTCTACACGTTACCCTGAATCAGGCCTGAGGAACTAGAATTCACTGGTTATGGAGCAGAATTCCATGAGTAGTGGTCATAAATAAGTAAACAAATAAGTTTTTCAAATATCAAACTAAGCTTTCATACTGTTCATTAATCTCACTGAACTAGCACCTGATCCTCAGAGAAATGGTCTCAATCTCATTAAGTTGAGGCAGCTGCCATTCCAAAGAAAATAAACAGAGAGGAAGAATATATTCTCTCTATAGGAGTATTTTAAAAGAATGCCCATCAGAAGCTCTGTGGTTTGAACAAGTACATCTATTACAGTTAACTGGAATAGGGCAGAGTGAATCAGTTTCCCAGTTCTGAAATGTTAAAGGGCAGACATTTCATTTTATTTCTTCCTGGCTTCTCTACATTAAAAAAAAGATTCCATTCTTGACAGACGGCCGCAGTAGAAGGCCTTGTTACAATGCACGGTCATTCTGGTGAATGACTTTGATTACCCCGGGTCCTGGTGCTGTGAAAACCCGGTAAAACATATAAGAATAGTTTCTTTTTAGTAAAAAAAGGAAAATGCCAGGAAATTCTCTCTTAAAAGAAGAAATATCCCTTCCTATGGAAGTGAGAGAAAAAGCTGAAGCATCCTTATTTTACACAAGGTAAATGCTTTAATGAGAAATGGATAATTTTGTTTTTGAAATTTGAAAGATATACTTTCTCTCTCTTGTTTTTTTTCTTAACTTAAATCAACCTGAAATTTTATATGAGTATATAATTTATCTTTAATTCTTTGAATTGAGTCTGTTTTAGAAACAACAACAAAAGTTCTTTACAAAAGACTTTTTAATGTAATTAAGATTTATAGGACTGAGCTCCATGAGTTTAGGACTCATGTCTTTTGGAAACTTACAGAAATTCCATAGCTTGGAGAAGGACCTGCCCCTAAATCAGTGCTCCATAAATATTGTTGAATGAATTAATGATAATTTATATTTAGTTTGGACTAAATGACCCTTAAGTAAATGAAAATTAATAAAATAGGTTGTTTTATTGCTAGCTCAAGTCTGTTTCACAGTGAGCCCAGTGAATATTAGATAATATATATTCTGCAACTATTGTGATGCATTTCTAAGTGGTATCCTATTTCTCAATAAAGGATGTCCTTGTGGTTAAGTGGCTTTCATTGCTTGAAACAACAAAATCCAGTATGTGAAAATGATTGGTGTTGAATTAGTTCACGGTACACCATTATTAGAAACATTTGAAAAAAAAAAAAAAGAAACATTTGGGCTTCCCTGGTGGCGCAGTGGTTAAGAATCTTCCTGCCAATGCAGGGGACACGGGTTCATGCCCTGGTCCGGGAAGATCCCACATGCCGTGGAGGAACTAAGCCCGTGACCACAACTACTGAGCCTGCGCTCTAGAGACCGCGAGCCACAACTACTGAAGCTCGCGTGCCTAGAGCCCATGCTCCGCAACAAGAGAAGCCATCACGATGAGAAGCCCTCGCACCACAAGGAAGAGTAGTCCCCGCTCCTCACAACTGGAGAAAGCCCGCGCACAGTAACGAAGACCCAATGCAGCCAAAAATAAATAAATTAAATAAATAAATTTTTTTTTAAAAAAGAAAGAAACATTCAAAAATATGCTGAAGTTCATAGGCTAAAAACCTAACTTGGAAAATAAAAAGTTAGATTGTTTCAGGAAATATATCAGGACTAACATTTATTTGGTGAAGGGAAATTCTTCTTTCAAAACTGCAATACTGGCAGTACTTTGAGCTATCGGCTATTCACTTAAAAGTGAATGCATGTTATATTTTGTTTATTAACAAAATGCACATAAAATATTTCCCCCCACACCTAATCACTTATTAATAAGATTTTATTATGATCGTATCTAAAATATTAATTTTATTGATTGTGGTTTTTGAATATGTCTGTTACCCAGTGGAATAATTTTCAAGTCACTGCTAATGTGAAAATGGGCCCAGTCTCACAGTTATCCAAAAATAAGCCCCCAAACCCTTAAAGTATAACACCAGTGACCTTAATTCTTGCATTCAGACTGAAGTATACAAAAGTCTGAAAAACGAGACCCATATTAGAGAGACACATCACACCATTTTAATTTTTTCCAAATAAAAATCTAAAACTTTTTCAAATACACACACATATACAGATGGGGGTGGGGATAAGGTGGTACCAGAGAACCTCTTTAAAGGGATAGATCATGAGATTGAAATCATTTCATTGAAATTTTTCTATAAATAAAGAAGACTCACATTGAACTCGCTGCTGCTTTTACATTTTTACTATATATAATTTGCCAACTTTTTCCATAAAATGAGGCATATGATTATATGTATGTTGAAAATGGTATAAGTAAATATATAAGATTTTTTGATAGTTGCTGATTTTAAGAATTTCTTTTTCTCTTTCATTTCATGTATACCTATTTCTTACATCTTATAGTTGCAGTTATTTTGACTTTCTCTTGAGATTAACTTAGAAATAAATAACTATATTTCAAATTTTAAAAAATCCTATAAGATTTTTTTAAGATAAAATCATTAAAAAACATTTGTCTATGAGAATCTCCTCCACTGAATATCAGAATGTATGAAAAACCCACTCTGGTACAATTATTTGGAAAAACAGAAAGTAACTTCTTAAAAATAAAATAAAGAAAAAAGGCATAAAAGGCAAAAATTTTCAGCCCCAAAGTAACATATTTGTTAACAAAATTATTGCACAAAACAAAAAAGTATAAGGAGAAATAATTACATGTAATAACACTAGAAAGAGTCAGTGTTAAGCTTTTGTTTGCCGTCAAATAGATGCATTAGTAAAGTTCTTAAATTGTGTGATAAATCGTAGGAACTATAGGAATGTTTGTCTTTGCTATTGTTTTTGTTATTACGTATTTTATCTAAATTATAAGGTTTTTTAGATTTATCTTGTGTTTAAGGCCCAAAGATTTAGAATATATCATATAGTTATATAATTAGAGAGGTCTTACTAATTTGTATGACATTTTTATTATTCACTATTATCCATTTTCAGAAGGTTTGTAAATTATTCAAATAGAAAACTAATTGGACAATATACTTCTTGAAATACATTCTTGTTAACAAACTAAGTTACAGCAACTTAGTCGTATTAATGCAATACCCAATGTTTGTAATATTATGGATGAGCACTATGTGAGAAAAATACATTTTAAAATATTGTAAAACCACTAGTAAATACAGAGGAAAAGTACTACCTTTTCTTAAAGTTAAAATTAGAAAACAGAGCAAAGGCAAATGTTTATATAGATACCCACAAATAAAAATATTTGGAAAATAATTGAATCTTAATTCTAACTATACATTACATAAGGTATTACATATACATATAAAGTATTAAGTTACATTGAATATTCTAAAGTCATTAGTTTTATAACTTAAAAATTACTTATGAAATAACAAAGAAAAAGCTCAAGTTATACATGTGATGGAGAATGATTCAATTCAAAGCTCATAGATAAGTTATTTAAGATCTGGATGAGGATGAAAAAAAGTCAAAGCAGAATGCAATCTTTGCTACAACCGAGGTGATAATTATTATGGGACTTAAGATGGAGAGATGATCATTTATATCAGGGGATTTAGTTGGGCTTTAAGATGAAGGAGGGAATGTCTGAAATGAAATTTGAGAGGACAATATCATCAGGGAGAAATTTCAGTAAAGTAGGTTAAACAACTATAGAATGTAGATCAATCAAGGGGGAAACACATACATACGGAAAGCATGTTGCAGAAGTGAAAATAATTGTGTTGAGAACTTTTTTATTTTTATTGTGATTTCTAGTTGTTATAAAATGCCCCTAGGAAATTAAATGTGAAATGAAAATTTTTATCACTGGATAGGAAAATAAACTATAATCACTAACACACAGTACTTTAATGTAGATAAGGCTGCATTCGAAGTGTTTCTCGTGTATTTATTTATTCTTGACAACAGATATGAATATATTATCTCCATTTTACAGATGAGGAACAAAGACCCAGAGACATTAAATAGCTTGCTCAAGTAAACACAGCCAATAAAAGGCAGATGTATTTATTTTACCCAAATAGTCTGACCTCAAATCTGTGCTCTTAACAATTACACTAAATAGTCTTTCTCAAATTTTTAAGAGCAATGTCCTTGAACAAATATAACAACACTTCAAATTCTCATTGTTCTTCCACTTATGAATTCAAGCTATGCCATTTGGTATAAAAATTTATTTTTCCAAGAGTATCATACTTACTAGAAATCTTATAAATATTCTTAAATATTTATTCTCAGTACCCTCTCTGTTGTGTTCTTAAACCTGAATATGTAACATGAGTGGAAAAATGACAAACTC
This sequence comes from Globicephala melas, assembly GCF_963455315.2. Taxonomy (NCBI): domain Eukaryota; kingdom Metazoa; phylum Chordata; class Mammalia; order Artiodactyla; family Delphinidae; genus Globicephala; species Globicephala melas. Next base: position 83,095 of record NW_027207662.1, on the reverse strand, counting down.
CTTTCTTTGAAGAGTAGGGAACATGCAGATAAATAAGATTATATTTAGAAATTCATCATTCTTTCTCCTATTAAATGGAAAATAATTATTGATAAAGAGCAGAGTGGATGTTGCAAGAATTCAGTGAAATAAAATAAAACAAAATATATGAATAAGAATAAACAATCTGAACTATATATACTATACATGCCAGGGACTAAAGAATATATGGATTTGATTCAAATCATGCTTTATTCTTTCTATTTTTATCTTGGACTATTTTTGTTCATTTACATTGAAAATAAATAATTTTCCAATTATTTATTGAAAAAGTACATGAGTGTACTTGGCAGACAAATTCAGAAAACTTGACAAAATCTGTAAACATTGATTTAAATAAAAATATCACCCAAGAGTTCTTTGAAGAGAGTCACAACAAATGTTTGGGTTCTGAGTCAGCCTTTGGTATTTGTTTTCTTTGACCACCCTGAGATCACTGATTTTAACTATCTTCTGAGGTCTGGAGAGTGAATATTTCTCAGCTGCCCAATTTGTTCTGAAAATGTTAGCTCTCAGGAGAAAGCTTCATCTTTCAGACCTCTTTTTCACATTACCCTCTAGCTGCCAATGCCACGGTATATATACTCCTAAGAGATAACCCAAAGTTTCTAAGATGTCTTCTAAGTAGCTAGAAGGGAATATCAGAGATAGCCTCTCTCTCTCAATCACACACACACACACACACACACACACACACACACGCTTCCACAAACACAGAGCTTGTAGTCAGTAAATTGTAGATTGGTGTGGTATTTGCAACGCTGCTTATCTGATTTCTTCCTAAAGATTTTAACCTTTACAGAGTATCAATCCTATGCAAAGTTGTGAAATAATCAAACCATGCCTTTAGTGCCTTTGGTCTGACACAGAGTATTGTTCCTTTTTGAAAGGCAGCTTATTCTAACTCTTCTGTTACTCCATGTCCTTCATGTGCTTCTCCTCCTACGAATCCCTCCAGCCTGCCGCATTGACACCTACATAAAGATCTGGAAAGCTCACTCCCGAAAATGTATGTTAATATCTTACCAGCTTCAAAGTAGTTCCTATTTTATGTGTGTTTTGCATTTTCCTATCTTCCATCATCACATGTGCTAGAGCATCATCTTTTGCTCCCTGAACAATCTCAGCATTTTTGACCATATATGTATGAGTTTATATCTAGACTCCCTATTCTGTTTGTTTATCCTTATGCTAATACTACACTATTTTAATTATAGTAGCTTTATAATAAATCTTGAAATTATGTAGGATATGTTCTCTTCCAAAATGGTTTTAGCTAACTTAGATCTTTTGTATTTATATATACATTTTAGAATCAGTTTGATTATTTCTTTGTAAAAAGACTACATTAAGTCTATAGAGCAACTTGGAGATAACTTCATAATATTGTTTCTCCATTTATTTTAGTTTTCTCTAGTTTATCTCAGCAATGTTTTATAATTTCTAGTCCTCAGCACTTACATATATTTTATCAAATGTATCACAAAGTATTCATGTTTGCTGATGCTACTCTAAATGGTATTTTAAAAATGTTCAATTTCCCATTTTTCCTTGCTAGTATATAGAAAAACAATTGACTTTTGTATATTAATATTGTACTCTGTTTCCTTGCTAAACAAATTTGCAAGCTCTAGTAGCTTTTTAAATAGATTCCTTAAGATAGTCAATGTACACAAACAGGTCAGCTGTGAATGAAGAGAGTTGTATTTCTTTCTATCCAATCTACACAGTCTTTATTTCTTTCCCTTGCCTAATTCCACCAACTAGTATTTCTAGTTTATTTTTGAATAGAATTAGTGAGAGTGGAAAAACCTTCTTGTGCCCAAACATAAGAGTAAATTTTATAATTTCACCATTACATAAAATATTAGCAGTAGCTTGTCCAGTTTAGAAAGTTACTTGTTATTCCTAGTGTTTACTGTTTAGGTCTATGATCCATTCTGAACTAATTTTCTGTTTGATTAAGGTAAAAGTTGAGGTTATTTACCTATTGTTTCATATGGATATCTACTTGTTCCAAAAGGATTTGTTCTAAAAGCATCCCTTTCTCCACTGGCATTTTTGTTGAAAATTAATTAACCATGTATGAGTGTATCTATTTCTTGATATTCTGTTACATTAATCTATATTTCTATACTTACACCAATACCATACCAATGTGATAAAGTATGTTTAGAGTAAATCTCGGAATCAGGTAGTACATGTGTTCCAACTTTTTTTTCTCTTTGAAAGTCATTTGGGCTTTTCCGTGTCCTCTGCATTTTCATAAAATATTTAAAATCACTTGTCAATTGCTACAAAAATAATAAATATTTTTCTGCAGTATTAATTTAGATTGTGTTAAATCTATAGATTGATTTATTAATGATGACATTTGGAAAAGTCCATTTAATAAAAAAATTATCATGCCTTCTTATAATCATTATCATACTTCACATGATGTATATAACAAATAAAACATATACAACAAAACAACCTATAGTCATTGGTATAAAATATTAGGATCCATCAAATGACAATGAGGTGTTTCTAGAATTTGGGTCAGATGATGACTCAAGGGTTTGTTTGCTGGCCTTAGAAATTATGTGGATAATTGAGGACATACACACACACACACACAATTTGGAAATGTAACATAAAATATCGTCTTTTAGAGCAATCTAATAAGGAAAGATACATTCATATCAAATTAAACAAACTAAAAGTTTAGGCCAGCAGAAGAAGTCATCACTTTCGTAGGGAAAAAATAAGCATGTATAGATGAAAAGGGATAAGTAAGAGGAATATTGCAATTGTAGTTCTCATTATAATGTGGGAGCTATAGGCAAGAAATATTTCATAGAAACAATGAGCTTCCTGGATTACATACTATGAGTTAACTTTGTCATAGCACAATAGTTTAAAAATCCTAATTCAAACTCATAGTCTTTTGATAGTGTTGAAAATTCATTTGGTGGGAGTATGGATAAATTGACTTTCAATTAATGAAATTACTATAACAATTCCTTTATAAATACTTAAGAGATTTAAGTGTATCCTAGCATTTTGCTTATTTGGTACTGCTTATAATTTTGCATTTATCCATTATTAATACATGGAACGCATGAGTTAGAAAACACCCATACTCATTAAAGTTAGAGGTAACGTACATAGGCAGGGTTCCAAATTTTATTCTACTGGTAAGTTTGAAACTTTGCTTTTGCCATTTTTCTTTTCTTTTGTAATTGTAATTGGACTTACCTCAGTAGGAAAATGTTTTAAACTTGACTGCAGTTTCCATATTCTCTTAATTTTTCTTTGCATTTTATTTGATACATTTTTCTCAAAAAACATAGTAATGGTTTAAATGTAAATAATTAAATATACCATTCATTCTTGTTAAACATGTTTGGGAATTAAAAATGACTGTGCCCATTGGCTCCTCTTTTCTGTTAGTGGCTGGTGTAGGAATCAGGCTCTGCATGACTATGCAGATTGAGACTGGGAAATGTGAAAGGCCAACAGAAGAAATAGGAGTTAGCAAAGAACATTAATTGTCTTTAATGACGTGCTCTGTTTAGGTTAGAGTGGGCCTAAGTTACAGTTTGTCATTTTTATAAGAGTAAAGCAGTTCACTGATATCACATTTGATTATTTTATTTATATTACAGGGCTCCTTACTAGTTGGTAACCCCTGAATGTTGTCTGGCTCATCTATTTCCGTATCACACTCTAACATGGCCAAGACTTCAAACTGAGTCACCCCTACCTACCTTTCCAACCAGAAAAGACTTAACACCACATATCTCATTGATTCCAAGTCTTTTACCCCAAAGTCTATAAGGCTATTTCTTAAAAAGTCCCTGACTCACTGGTTAAAATATCTATGAATTGAGTCAACTATGCTAGAGACAGGACTGTGGGTTGGAACAAGGTTTTAATTCTGAAATTGGGGACTTCCCTGGTTGTCTAGTGGTTGAGACGCCACACTTCTACTACAGGGGGCACGAGTTTGATTCCTGGTTGGGGAAGATCCCATATGCTACGCGGTGTGGCAAAAAAAAAAAACAAATTCTGAAGTTTAAGAGGCTGGGAGCAGAAAGGTATAAGCACCCTTTACATCGTTGCACAATTCCTTTACCTTCCAGAAGTAACTGGCTACTTGATCAAGAGCCTTGAAGCTGGTGCGACATAAAGGAGGTTTAGTAGCTCAAACAGGTGGCTTTGGAGCCTCTATCCTTGTCAGAGAACTTGAGGGAAACATGTCTGGAGTTTTAGCATAGATATACAGGTATCCAGTTGCTGACTATGTGTAATGCAGGTATTCTCTTGAAAGAGAGATCATTTTGGTGATCCTCTGCTAAAGCATTAACAAGAAAGGGTCTCTGATATACATCTATTCTTTAACTTAGCATAAAAGAACCTCTTTTATTGCCCCTTTTCATTAGTACTGGTACATAAACTTCAATGTAATATAAGGTTGCCTTTAAGTAGGCATGAACTTTTCACTGTTTCATATATTTTTCATTATAACACTGTCTTCTTCGCATTCATTCTAACAGTAGTACAGGCCTCTTGAACTTAGGTCTGCATGTTGCCGAACATTGTGTAAAAACCTAGTTTATATACAGACGAGAGCAGCAAGATTCTCACACACATGTTTCTTTTCTGGATGTGAAAAATAATTAATTGTCTGTTAAACACTCTCAGTGTCCATTATTCCTGGTATGTGATTGTACTGAACAACTCTGTATTCTTCTGCTTATTGTTTTATCAATTCTCACGGGTGGGTAGGGTTGAAATACCATTTATGTGCAGCTATACTTTATCACTTTTTCACCATTATGAGATTAAAAGGTCAATATCATTCTAAAGGTCATAACTGACAGGTTATTTGCAATATTTTTATAGACTCACAAGAGAAAAATTAATTTGTTGCATCTGTTCACACTAGAAAAACTGTTTTTGGAAAACATAATTGTAAAAGTCTTTCCTGTAGTAAAGACTCATAGTTCTGCTGTTTTAGGTATAGCCTATAGTCTCAATACTATTGTGGGGCTTGGAATGCAAGTGTAACTAAAGGCACAAATTCTGTGCCTCAGATAATCATAGGATTATAAAATGCTTAAATAGTTTCTACTTTGCCCTCAATTTTATCTTACCTACCTGTGTGATAAGCATCATGTCTTAGCCTTGGTTTCCTAGAAATCAGAACATGAGGAAAATCTTACATATTCAATTATTGTTGGAGGAGTGGTAATCAACTGAAAGCAAAAGTGTAGAAAAAGAGGGATAGGAAACAAAATGTCATGTTTTATCAAACTGAACATAGTTTCAAAAAAACAAGTACGATTGCTCAGTTATGGAACATCTCCATGAGATTACACAGCACCACATAGAGCAGTTCCTTGAAGGAAGAAAGGAAAGACATTTCTGTTAGTTGCTTTCCACCTCCTGTCTCTTGTAATCAAAATCTTTGTGAGGCATTAATTCACCTAAACTGGGCCACTAGGAAGGCAGGAATTTTCAGTTGGACATGAGTCCAGCTCAGGTGGACTGGATGCTGGAGCTGCTGTAGCTCATGCCTTGGAGGGCACACAGGTGGTCATGTCTAATATCCATCCCTGGTCCTTTGGCACCCTGGGACAACTTACGGTGTTCAGAGATGAGAGGCAGTCACTGGAGCCAGGATTTTAAAATCATTGCCTTCACTCTGGAAGTGAGGGAAATGAATGAGACCCAAGTAACTATGAGTGGTGTATTGACTCGGTCTGTAACAGTTTACCCTTCATGCCAATTAAATAGCATATACTCTTATGATATACAAATCTGTTATTAGTAAAAGAAGCCCTGAATTCTATCTCAAGAAAGAAGGAGCAACTACAATCCCTCAGAGTAGAGGTCAATGTCAATATCCTTCAATATATTCCTTGATGTTACAGGTGATCCTAGAATCAAAGTTGATATTTATCTTATACTTCCTTTACCATTCAATCTAGATTTCAGTCACCTTTGGACAACATTTTTATTCTCACTCATTTGTCTGATGGAGTGATGAGAATTTCATCTCTTGAGGCATAAGACTGTTGATAAGAATTTTCCTACTTCTTCCACTCAGTTTTCAAACCTTTAACTTTCACCAGACCCTGTTAAGTCTCTTGCTCTGTAGTTCACTAGGACCTAGACCATTTTGATGTTCCAGAAAACAACATGCTGATTCACTATATTAGTGATATACTCATTAGACCAGGGAAGCAGTAAGTAGCATGTAGTCTTATCTACTAAGACACAGGCAAACCAGAGGGTGAGAGATAAAATTTCAAAGATTCATCCATCTGCAGTTATTTGTGATGTTTTTGTGAGTCTAGTGCTCTGTGACATTAGAGGAAATTCTCCTAATTTATAATACTTGTTATACTTTGAACTTCCAGCCTATAAAAAATGAGGTGTGGTTTTTAGTGGACCACTTGAATTTTAGAGGGCTTGTGGTTACTGTTCTGGTGTTTTTATGTGGTATTTTAGAAGATAACTTGATTTGAGTGAAGCATAGAGAGGGTGCTACATGATATTGCAGCCTACCACTTAGGTATATAATCCAGCAGATCTGATGGTAATAAATATATCTGAGGTAGGTAAGGATGCTAGGCAGAGTTTTAAGGGATTCTCTACAACCAGAAGTTGTATAGATAGAGGTGGAAAAGACAAAGGCCTGGTTGAAAGTTTGGCATGGTCTAGCGCCACTATGGAAAATTAACTACTATCTCATTGCAGTGCCCCCTCTCTCCCTGGGATGACCAGGGTTTTGGTGATGGGAAATACTCCTAATAGGCAAAGATACAAGCAATACACTTAGTTATCCAATATGTATGTCTGATGTGTGGAAATACTCTAAATTCTGTGCTGTGGTAGAGAACTCTACCATGAGGTCAATGGCCTGAAAAGAATAATGCAAGAAGCTTAGGGCTAAGGACTTCTAGGGAAAATACATATGGATTATTTAGAACACTTTAGTAAGGGCTGGGTTGGAGACTACAGAAAGAGTAAATCATGATTATTCTCCCTACCATGGGAAAGAGGAAGCCATGGAGATGGATGGCTATTCTTACTGATTCAAGCAGCCAGCATTATAGTAGAGAAAGATAGAATCTTCCATTCTAAGCAATTCTGAATATTAAATTTGCTCTGGATATAGATTTGGGCTCTCCTGTTCTCAATTCACGCTTTTTTCCAAGAACTAAGTAAACTATACCACCTATACACTGAAGACACCCAAATTCAGTATTTGGGATCATTGGAAAGGTGGCCGTATTTTCATAGAAGATAGTGATGGAGCAGACAAGGATGTAGGAGGACTGTGAAAAAAATGTACAAACTTGGAGGCCAGTAAAGAAATGTGAGTATTTTAAAAAGGAAAAAGAGTTCAACTGTATTGAATGTTGTTGCTAGATCAAATAAAATTAGATATCAGATCTTAGCAAAGCGAAGTCATTTGAGTGTTAGGTGCAAAGCACACATAGAGGTTGGTTAAAAAGTGAGTAGGTATGGAGGTGAAGGCATCCTGAATCCACTAAGAATCTTTACAAACAATTTTCCATTTTCTAGCAATTTGTTTTTACATTGCCATCAAGCATAATTTTGCCATATCTTAAATGATGACTGCTAATCTACTTCTTTTTTGTTTTACTAAAACCATTTACCCTTTTATCTCCTTCACTCCTTACTTCACTGACTTTTGATCTAAAAAAATAAAAGTGAATATATCATGAGGCTTGACCCATTGCCATTTTCTTACTCTATTAATCTCTCTACTTTCTTATCCTGTCACTATAGATCCACTGACTAACCAAAAAAAAAAAAAAAATGCAAGTAACTAATTAAGATAGTGTGTCTATCATTTTACCTCTTATTATTTCTTTGTATCTTCATAGTAATCCTATAGGAATATCATTTTTTTTACTCTCATTTTACAGATGAATAAGCTGACACTCAAAGTCACAAAATACGGAAGTGGTAGAAGTGGGTTTCAAACCCATTCATTCTGATTCGATACTTGTTTTTTGATCACAGCTCTCTATTAAACCCTCACCAATCATTTGAACTACCCTTCTGTTCAAATTGCTCATACCTTAAAGCTTCCCATGAATTAGCTATTGAAAGATGTCATTAATATAGAGTAACCTCTATGTCACTTCTATCCTCTTTCTCAGCTCTTGACCTTGCCTTCACTAGAATTATTAGGGTCAGAAGACATAAGATAGGTATTTTCTTTGTCAACCACATAGTATTTTTTATTCAGAAACTCAACTACTGCTTCCTTTTCCTCAGTTCCAAAGGCTGGGTGCTCATTTCTTTTGCAAGGTTATATCAACTGTCTCTGCATTGGATTCTATCTTCTTCCATCTGTTTCAGTACTGAAATATTGCCCTATATTTAGGACTTTCTCTCTTCTACATTTTTAGTTCTCTTATCAGTTGCTCTTTTCTCTGTAGGTATAAAAATACTTAAGTATTTCCCATAGTGGTTAAAAAATAAATCAACAACAACAACAAAAATATTCTCAAACCTGTGTACTCCTTTAACTATTTATTGAAATAAAGAAATATCTAAAGCTGCCTAGTAAATGTAGTCATAATCAATGCCAAGATATATCCAAAGTGAAATTATTAGACCTTTTGAATAAAGAAAGAGTCTTAGCATACTCAAGACAAAATAATAATAATTTATTGAACTACTATGTGTGTGTACCCAGGTTATTCCTTATCATTCCATTGTGTGACTGTAGCAAAATCTGTGTATTCATTCTATTACTGATGGACATTAGGGTTGTTTCCATTTTTTGGCTACATTATATGTAGTGTTGATACCAATAGTTTTGTTCAAAGTTTTAGGTAAATATGTATAGCAATTTCTATAAATAGGTTACTTATCTAACAGTGGAATTGTTGGGTAATATGGAATAATATTGTTCAGTTTTAGTACAATACTGACAGTTTTCCAAAATAGTTGGGTCAATGAACACTAGATGTTCAGTTGTTCCATAAAATTGCCAACACTTGATACTGTTTTTCTTTTCATTTTACCTATTCTGTTGAGTGTGAAAGATTTCTTAAATTCAGAAACCACTAAGCATAGAGGAAAAAAAAATACAAGTTTACCTACATAAAATAAAGATGTTCTACTTATCAAGAGACACCTTTAAGAGTCTAAAAAGGCAAGCTTCAGCATGGGAAACTATATTTGCAATTCATATATTTGTAAGATACACATAAATATTTACTAAGAAATTGAATAAATTTGAATTTATTCAAATAAATTTCTATGAAGAAATCATAGAAAAAATGAACAAAACACTTGAACAGGGCTTTTACAAACAAAGATATCCAAATAACCAATACATATATGAAAAGGTGCTTAACTTCCCTAGATGTTGGGGAAAAGGCAAAATAACATTTTATACCAATCAGAATGGCTAATCTGGAAAATATTTTCTTTTGTTTCTATTAAGTTTCTGGAGTGATACCAATTAGTCATATCTTTAACTTTTTGAGTTTGTATTTCCTTGACTCTATGAGTAACGTAAATTTAAAACCCAAATCCTACAAAAGAGCAGAATTACCGTATATGATTTTTCACGAGAGCTTGCCTTGCATTCTCCATCTAGCATTCAGGCCATTTGCGAAGATTTCTGTCATGTAAACACGTGTACTTTTTATTTCCTGCTGATTTTTCCATAAAGGTATAACACTTTCAAAGTCCCAGTTTCATCCAAAATATCGATTCCAGCTGACCATCTTGTGTCAGTACAAAATACTGTCTCCTATTCCCTCTAAGGCTATTCAACCTTGGGATCTGGGATAAATATACCATCATAGGCCTTCAGGGAAGCCTTGGTTTCAGGGGCAGTTTACTTGTCTGACTTTCCACTTATTTTCACTGTCAGCCTCCTACCTCCTGGTTTGGAAGTAAAAATGTTAGCAGTTGGATTTGAGTCTGAGCTGAACGTGTCTGCATATCATCCAGACTGAAAACATGTCTGAAGATCAAATTGCTGCATGAGAATATGTAGAATGAGGAGAGACTATAAGCTAGAAAAAAAAAATCTACTGGAATGTTCACATTTAAGAGGCAAATGGAGAAAAATTAACAAAGGTGAAAAAGAAAGAGTAGAAGAAATTTAAAGTAGGAAGTTTTCTCAAGATGTTTGTTAATGAAGAAAAGGCGAGAAATAGTATGATAATTCATGTGAGGTTTGCTAATAAGCAGGATTTTGGTTAATTTGATGAGACAAACATGAACAACTGCTGATGAGGACGATTTTTTTTGAAGGAGAAATATGGAGGAATTTCTGAAATATGGAGGAATAAATATTCCAAGATTGAGTCATTGTAAAATGTCTCTCTTTAAGGAATGATGTTGGATCTATATGATTGATATCTGACTGATATTTTACAACATTTCCATGTATGGAACAGTATGGATCATTGACCAAATAAGTTGTTCCAACTTTAAACAGAAATTTTTCTTAGTCCTACCAGTTCATAGAGATCATATTACTCATCTCTACTCCACTGAAGAAAGCCATTGCCAATATTTGCATATCTAAAGGATTATGTGACCATATGCCTCTCTTATAACCCTAAGCTTGCTCTCTTCCAAAAAATGGCAAGATTATTTCTCCAATTAACTAATTGATAAATTTGTCAGCTTCTCTCTTTTTCTTCTCCTTTTGTTCTCTTCAATTCCCAAAACTGTGCCATCTGCTATGCACAAAAAATTTTGCTCATATTAGCTATCTACTACTGGTGGCTACTTATGCATAGCTACTCTCCAAAAATTTCATGCCTAAGCCATGCCAATGATACATTTATATTTTTTTTTAATTTGCTTTGCAAGTGTATTCAATATGTCCTTATTGTTAAATAAAGTGGACATTTTTCAACCCTCATTTTCTTTGGACTCTGAAAATATTTCATATCTATTCCATAACATTTTCATAGTTATACATGTACTTCCAATGCTGCCCATATTACTCAGTTTTGTGTTCTGGATTCTCCTCCCCTAACTGTATTCCAATGCTGAGGTTGCTCATTTAATCTCGAGACATCTCTTCTTCTTAAGAAAGTCATACATTCCCAGATGTTTAAATGGTGATGATAGTGACGGCAATAATAGCTAACATTCGTGAATATGTATAAAACTCTAGACGTATGACAAGTGTCTTGCATATAATATCTCATTGAATTTCCACAATAATCCTCTAAAATCAAGAGGTGCCACTGCAATCCCACTTTTGCAGGTGAAGAAACTGAGGTATAATCCTTTGATTAGGAAAATTGTTTGTAAATGGTCAAGCTTTTAAACCCAATTTATCCAGTACCTCTGCTTGTCTATAAGCCCATTGTACTCACATACTTTCTTTATAGCCCAGAAATCTTATTTTTTCTACTTGGTAATATCTTGCAGACAATTGGACAGCTCCACTCAAATTTTACTTGTCCCAAACTTAACTTGTGATATTATTCCATCAAAATCTCTCCTATTCCTGAATCTCTTTCTTAGTAAATGGATTGACATTCCATTAATACAGTTATCACGCAAGACACCTTTGCCCACCTGTCACAAAGCACCAAAAATTCTTTATTCTCCCTCCTACATTATTTATTTTCTCCATTTCTACTGTCACCTCTTTCCAGCTGCCACTATCTTTCTGTTAACTGCTGAAATGACCCTTGACTTGTTGATCTGAATTCCTTTTTTTTTTTCCTTGCTTTCCAATCCAGTATTCAGACTGCAAAGGAAACAGTTTACAGAAACACGAATTCATCCTACTGTTATCACATGTAAGGTATTTCCACAGTTTCTCTTTTCTACTTAATAAAACTGCAAACTAAGAATAATTTCAGGTTTTTTTTTTTTTCTTGATATGATCCCTTCCTACTCTTTTAAGCTCATTCCATAGCAGCCTCTTCCTCTCTTTATATTCATGTTGAACTTTCTTTTTCAGGAGGCCTGGGCTCTAGAAAGTTTTTCATCTGTTAGGAAAGTCTTTGCTTGCTTCCAAATGCACCTTACCCTGTGTTGTGTTATACCTCCATGTGGTATATTTTCTTGGCATGTTTTGACTTTGCTTAGAAGAGAGTAGGAAATTTGCCACATGTTCAAGACACAACTTGTTTCAGCCCAGTCCTAGAAAATGTGCAATTTCCATGCGTATGTAAAGTAGGGAGGAAATACATGGCTAGCCTAAGGTAAATTGGACAAAACAATTACAAAGTAAACTGGCAGAAAGAGGGCCAAACACTGATCTCCCCAGTTCTTTGTAGGGGGAGTGTATTTTTCTCTTGACCATATGTTTTCATAGATGTTAATGATGTGCTTTCCCTTGTTCTTCTTCTCTTCATCCTTCACCTCCTCTGTCTTCTCTTTCTTCTCCATTTCTTCTTATTTTCCATTTGAACTAATTTCTTTAAAAAATTCATGACATTTCTCTTCAATATATGTAGAGGAAATCTGAAATTCATTGAGAAAGAATTTAGGGACATTGAAATAGCCCCCACCACGCACATTGGAGGTCTAAATACAAAGAACTTATCTGATATCAATGGATTTTTAATGTTTTGTATGAAAATTAAAAACTTGATTCTCTCCATGCCCTTTTCCCTTTATCTGTCTTCAATTTCTACAGAAGAGTGAATCTATGAAGAGTTCTCTTTAGTCTCTGATATTAGTTTCATTTCACTCACGTTTATGTTTGGCTATGCTCATCACTTTACAAATTATTGTTATTAATTAAATTTTATTTCATGTAAAATAATATACAATGATATTTTTATTTCTTTTACTTTAACTTTCCCACCTCCTCTTGCCGTACACTGTAAGATACTCTCTCATTCTACCCATTATGCCAACAATATATTCTTCCAAAGTCTTAATGGAAAAATGTATCATAAAACACTTTATTACCATTATGCAAAAAACATTGTAGGACCTTAAGCAACAAGCCACTATACGTAGTCTTCATACTGAATTAAGCTGCATTTTGACAGGAAAAAATAAAAGAAAAAGAATTTCCTTAAGATAGTGAGAGATGTCATTCCCTTCAGACCTGCTCTACAGTTTTCAGTGGGGAAGGATTTTATTCTCCAGCATGGACTTTGACATTCTTTCTACACCAGCTTTTCAGTACTAGATAGTACTAGATGTTTGGGGAAGTAAGTTTACTGATGGGAAATACATTTATATGCAAACCTATGCCTCCCCCCAGCCCCGCCTCATTACATTAAAGAAAATCTCACTAAAAGGGGCTTTTTGGCAAAGAGTAAGGAAAATTCTGGTTTTTGATCATCAAACTTGATATATTGATCAATATTTGAAAAGACAGCTTAAATGATTCAAAATTTGCATATGTTTATACAGGATAGGTACCTCACCTTTGGCACTCAAAGTGACAGTTAAGGAGATTAGCAAAGAATAAGTGCTTGGAATGCAGTTAAATGCAGCATAAATGGATCCTTTTCTATAACACTTTTAATGGTTACTTAACCTACATATGACTCCATTTCTCCTACAGAAAAATAGGGATAATATTTATCATTCATAAAACTTTTAAATATGTTATCCCATTAATCTCCTGTTGTTTTGTATAACCCTGAGAGAGAAAAGCTCTAGACAAAATACAGAGGCTGTGATGCTGGCACTCAATTTTAGAGACAGAAACTGATATACCCAAAGGCTTGAGCTATTGCAATTTAAAGCTATTACAGGAGTTGCAATCTCTCACAAAAAGCTGAAACTAAATAACCTGGACTTTTGCCTCACTAAGTTACTTAAAAATATAATACATTAGTATATAAGGACACACCAAAGCAATCAATATTTTATGAAATTGCTGGACTGTAATATGGATTTTGAACAGTATTAGTGTTAAATGCATTAACTTCAATGAGGAACTTAGAAATGGTCTCTTAATAACCTTATTGGGATATGAATACTTTTAAATGGCTTTTACTTTGTCCTTGGAATTCATATGATGCATGTGACAGTGGCTTGTTCAGTGTTAACAGAGGATTAGATGAAGGAAATTAATTAAAGCTTCCTAGCAACGTTTTCCCCTTGAGCTATTCAGTATGCTAAAGTGGTGTGACAGGGTACCATCCTTTCTCTAAATCTACTCATTAAATAACTCAATTGGGTTTAAACACACATCCTTTTTTAAAAAAATTAGACCATAATTTTTCTCCTCGTCTTTCTAACCTGACCCCTTCGAGCCGCTGCCACCTCTGTGATTTGTAATTACCTTTTAGCTTCTAATAATAGGACGGTCACAAAGTGTGTCCATGTGTTTCAGAGTCCACCAATTCACTTCTTGAGACCTGTCTTCAATTGAGATGACAAATTTAAATAGGTTAGGGACATTTGTTTAACTAATCCCCTGGACAAATAAGTATCTAGAATGATTTCCTATATTAGATGAAATACAAGTCTATAAATCTTTTTAAACACTGCTCATGCCGCACTTGAATACTTGTAATAATAATCATTTTTCAACTTTATGTTTTAGAAATAAATAGATCTATTTTGGCTTTAAATTCTCACAAATTGTGATTTTCTCTGTTTTTAAGACATTGTTATAAATGTATTAATTCTTAGCTATTAAAAACAATTACTTATAATATAAACTAAAAATAATATTTACCAGTATTTATTGTTTGTGGATTTTTTGATGATAGCTATTTTGACTGGTGTGAGGTAATATCTCATTGTATCGATAGTTTTGATCTGCATTTCTCTAATAATTAGCAATGTTGAATATCTTTTCATGTGCCTCTTGGCCATCTGTATATCTTCTTTGGAGAAATATCTATTTAGGTCTTCTGTGCATTTTTTGTTTGGGTTGTTTGTTTTGATGATATTAAACCACATGAGCTGTTTGTAAATTTTGCAGACTAATCCCTTGTTGGTCACATCATTTGCAAATATTTTCTCCCATTCTGTGGGTTGTCTTTTCATTTTGTTTATGGTTTCCTTTGCTGTGCAAAAACGTTTGAATTTAATTAGGTCCCATTTCTTTATTTTTGTTTTTATTTCCATTACTCTGGGAGACGGATCGAAAAAGATATTGTTGCAATTTATGTCAGAGAGTGTTCTGCCTATGTTTTCCTTTAAGAGTTTTACAGTTTATGGTCTCACATTTAGGTCTTTAATCTATTTTGACCTTATTTTTGTGTATGGCATTAAAGAATGTTCTAATTTCATTTTTTTACATGTAGCTGTCCAGTTTTCCTAGCACCATTTATTGAAGACACTGTCTTTCCCCCATTGTATAGTCTTGCCTCCTTTGTCATAGATTAATTGACCATAGGTGTGTGGGTTTATTTCTGGGCTTTCTATCCTATTCCATTGTCCTATATTTCTATTTTTGTGCCAGTACCATACTGTTTTGATGACTATAGATTTGTAGTATAATCTGAAGTCAGGGAGCCTGATTCCTCCAACACCGTTTTTCTTTCTCTAGATTGCTTTGGCTATTCAGGGTCTTTTGTGTCTCCATACAAATTTTAAAATCCACAAACAATAAATGCTGGAGAGGAGGGAACCCTCCTACACTTTTGGTGGGAATGTGAATTGGTACAGCCACTATGGAAAACAGTATGAAGTTTCCTTAAAAAACTAAAAATAAAGCTACCATATGATCCTGCAATCTCACTCCTGGGCATATATGCAGAGAAGAACATGGTCTGAAAAGATATATGCACCCTAATGTTCATTGCAGCACTGTTTGCAATAGCCAAGACATGGAAACAACCTAAATGTCCATCGACAGAGGAATGGATAAAGAAGATGTTGTACGTATATACAATGGAATATTACTCAGCCATTAAAAAGAATGAAATCATGCCATTTGCAACAACATGGATGGACCTAGAGATTGTCATACTGAGTGAAGTAAGTCAGACAGAGAAAGAGAAATATGTATTATATACCTTATATGCGAAATCTAAAAACAAATGAGACAAATGAACTTATTTACAAAATAGAAACAGACTCACAGACTTAGAGAGCAAACTTATGGTTACCAGGGGGGAAGGGTGGGGGGAAGGAATGGTTAGGGAGTGTGGGATTGACATGTACACACTGCTGTATTTAAAATGGATAACCAACAAGGACCTACTGTATAGCACAGGAAAATCTGCTCAATATTATGTAACAACCTAAAAGGGAAAAGAATTTGAAAAAGAATAGATACATGTATATGTATAACTGAACCACTTTGCTGTACACCTGCAACTAACACAACATGTTAATCAACTATACTCCAGGGAATTCCCTCATGGTCCAGTGGTTAGGGCTCTGCACTTTCACTGACTAGGGCCTGGGTTCGATCCCTTGTCAGGGAACTAAAATCCCACAAGCCGCATGGTGTGGCAACAAAACAAAACAAAACAAAACAACTATACTCCAATATAAAATGAAAAGTTAAAAAAAATTTATTCACAAAGGAAAACTTTATCTTCTTGGAAAAAAGAGAACATTTGACTATAACAATGACATACGAAAAGTAAACTAGAATATAATATATCTTTTGAGTTGTATTAAATTTGATGTTTTCAGGTAAACAAGTACAAAATCCAGAGTTCCTTATTTTCTAATCTTGGTCAAATAAAATGCTCAAGCTTTAAAATGTTATGATGTCAGGGATGAAGATAAAAAGCTATCCCTCTAAAATTAGGGTTAGACTGTGCAGTCTTTCTTCTTTTTCTCATCAAGATATTATTCTTCTACACACAATTTCGATGAGGAAAACCAACCTGGATAAAGGAACATGACTTCTGTTTAAAATAATTATTTAGGAAATCAGAAATAGATGGTCAATAGCATGGTTGAATTAATAACACTCTGTTCAAAATAGAAATAAAATGTGTTCACACAGATAAATATAACTGTATTTTAAAATATCAATATTATAATTAAACATGTACTCTGTGTGCACACAGGCATATGTGCACTTTCATACACACACACACACACACACACAAGGACTGTTTATCCAAATTGTTAACATACTTTGCTGATTGCATTGTGGTAATAACTCTGTGAGAAAGCCAGTGTTATTATTCCTCATTAAATTGGACTATATCATCTGAAAGTAAAAAAGACAAAGCTGATCACATTGACAAATTTTACCTAATTTAAAACACTGATACACCAATATAAAAAGCCACTGTTTATATGGTTAGCACATTTGTTAATCCATTATTTTAATCATTATAGGATTGACAGTTTCATTCTTCTGCAAGCCAGACACATTCGATTTTTGAATCAACCCTTCTAATAACTCAGATGTCTAAGATTAAACATTTAAAATAAGTTACAATGCAAATTTGACCAAGTGAAATGCATTTGGTGTGTTTCAGGATCATAACAATTAAGAGATGATAGCTATTGTTCTAAAATAAAATTCTATGAATGTAATATTTAATGAGATTCAGAAATATTATAACACATTCACGTAAAATTTTACTCCATCATTAGTGAGAAGCATAGTAATTCAACTGTCTTAAAGCATGTACATAACATTTTATTGCAGAAAGGATCAGAAACATTTAAATTCTCACTGTGCATAGTAATGAAAGTTGTATTTTACCTAACTAAGAATGTGAACTGCAAAATTGCAAGATTTCCTGTAGGAAAATATAATACCAGTTTCTCTGTGGAGTTTTTGATACATTGGTAAAGAGTATAATTGCAAACAATTATTTTGCTTGGACATTAAAAATAAAATCGTTTACCTAAATAGCAAGTAATAGGAGTTTTGTCTTAATTAAATCACCTAGAAGTTCTGTCCTTGTAGTGTCTTTTTTTTTTTTTTTTTTTTGTGGTACGCAGGCCTCTCACTGTTGTGGCCTCTCCTGTTGCGGGTCACAGGCTCCGGACACGCAGGCGCAGCGGCCATGGCTCACGGGCCTAGCCGCCCCGCGGCATGTGGGATCTTCCCGGACCGGGGCACGACCTCGTGTCGCCTGCATTGGCAAGCGGACTCTCAACCACTGCGCCACCAGGGAAGCCCTCCTTGTAGTGTCCTTTAAATAGAATGAATCTCAAAATAATTCCAATGAATAAAGATAATGTCTTATGACATTCAAGTGCACCATTTATAGTAAAATTCAGGTAATACGTTGGCAGCTGGTAGGAAGCTCCAAACACAGAAGTATTTCCACAGGGTTTGTTTAGATTTAGGTGGATTTCCAACAGTTACTGTGATTTTAATTCATCAGTCCTCTACAGTGGGATTTCTGAATATATAATCTGTACAGCACTTTCATCAGAATCAGCAGGTGTGCTTATTTCAAATGTGAATTCCTAGGTCCCATCAGAGACCAAATGAATCAAAATCTAGGTGGCAGAGCATGCATTTGCATTTTAATGATTTGTCCAAGTGATCCTCATGCACATTAAGTTTGAGAACGCATGTGCATCCTTAAATCCAAGTAAAGAATATATGAAATATATATCAAGTAGTTCACAGAGTTGTTAGTCACAAATAAGACCAGGTGAGCAAATGCTGTAAAATAAAACAAATAGTTTATATAATCTGACAATTATAACCTACTTCACAAACTTTAAGTACAAATGAGGAAGATTAAAAGGCTCAGAGTGTGCCAAGGTCACAGACCTCTTAGCCTTGGTGATTTTCAAGCTTGCCTGAAGAGTCCCCAGGAGGACTACAGGTACACTATAGATAACAATGTCACAATACAATCTACTGAATGAGAATCTCTTGGGGCAGAGGTCTGATAATCATTACGTTTAGCTATCTCGTCTGGTGACATTTATCATTAAGGAAGTTTGGAATATACTTTCTTGAGCATTCCCAGGCTGACACTACAAAACACTCATAATAATCTGAATTGCTAGTGTGGCATTGTAGCCTTAGTTAGCCCAATCACTTTAATTTATGTCTCTAATATCTATTAACACCCTATATGCCTTACTTTTTACTTCAAAGGATTGGCTTAATACCGACATCTTATTACTGTTTTTACCTAGGATTGTTTTTAATGAATAATCGTTAATGTACTCAATATTTGTACAATCTAATCTGTGAGCTGTCTGATATAATTTTCCCACATGAATTTTCAAAAGTTTCATTGCATATACAAATGCATTAATAGCATTTGTATTGACAATAGTTAGGGGAAATTGTCATATCTTATAATTTGACGAGGTGTGATCAGTAGTGATTTTTTCTCTAAATATTCACTTCCATATATTTTTCTATATATTTTTTATAAATTCAATATCTTGAAATATGTGTATATATTATGGCATGAGAGAAACAAGCTTAGAAATGATTACTCTTATCAACACTCACATAAGTATATTGATTCAAGGCTTATAATTTTAAAAACGTCATAATGAATACAAGTGAAAACAGAAAAAGTAAAATCAGTCATCTCTCAGTTAAGAAAACATTTATACAACTGTTTAAAAATAACTGTAAAATTCAGTTGTATATATTCATTACTATACATGTAAAACCAAAAACTCAGTTCCTTAAAAGATTCTCCTTCAAGAATAATCTGTAGTTTAGAGTGGCTTAAATGTCCAGCTTCCTTGCCTGTTCTTTGCCAGTGTTTTCTGTGCTGGGAAGCAGAGAATGCAAAGGGCAGCACCGTATTCTGGTCCTGCAAGAGAAACAGAATGGTAAGATTTGGGAGATACAAGCTGCATTAATTATGTCACAGAGACTAGAACAGCAGTGATTTTCCCCCCATTATTATTATTTTATATCAGTAGAATCTATTTAATATATTCAATAATTCTATTATTTCTAAGACCTTCCACAAAAGGGCATTACAATCCTTTTAGTTTATTGCAAACATATATATTTTTTTAAGTGGATTCACTTTATTTATTTTTTGGCTGCGCTGCAGGATTTGTCAGAAGACAAACAGTAAGTTGTGAGTTCCATTTTGCCCAACTACTTTTTTCTTCACACCCTGGAGGATCTGGTGTCTGGAACTGTAGAGACATCATCATGTTACCACCCCTTCTCCTCTCAGGTTGAATCCACTGTGACAGAACACTCATGTCCTTAAGAGGCAAGGCCTAGCAAATAGCCTCTCACAAATCCACTGAACATCACAATGTCCTGTTTGATAAATTCTGTTGCTGCTTCAATTATATTGCTGATTTCAGGTGCTGCTTTATTTGCTCATTTCTGAATCAGGTCTTCCTGCTTTCTTTATATCTTTTTTCAACTCTGTCCCAGTTGATTTGCACATAGTTACTTTGACTGGTAAATCTGAAGAAGATGGCCAGCAGCCTACTGTTGCTGTAAGTTTTCCAACTTTCTGGAACAAAAATCCTGCACAATGGCCAGTGCAATCTGGATAGCTACTGAGTATTGTTCTACCGGAAGTGCCAAACTATGGCCAAACATAGATTCTACCAGTGGTGTCTTCATGTATACTGAGTTAGGTCCAATATGAATCATCATCACTTTCATATTCAGGTGAGAGAGATCCCATCTAGATTGGCCTGGCCTTGGAATCCAGAACCAAGTGAAGAGGACTCAGCTGTCAAAGGGGGGCAAAGAGGGCCTGGGGTTGGAAGAAAGGGTCATAGACGCAGAAGTAAGCACTTCATGAAAACTAAGCAAATGGTATTTCTAGGTAAATCAGTCTTTCTGTGCTGGACTAATTAAAAGAACTTCACAGCTCTCTATCCCCAAGCTTTCTCACCCTCTGGAATTGAGGGCTTTTACTGCTTCCCCCATTATTTTTTTTAATTAAGTAATGAATAGTATTTTATTATTATTATTATTTTTGGCTGCATGGCATGGCATACATGATCTTTTCTCCCTGACCAAGGATTGAACCTGTGCTCCCTGAAGTAGAAGCATGGAGTCTTCACCACTGGACCCCCAAGTAAGTCCCTGAAGAGTATTTTATAGATAAGAAAACTTTAGCCTCAGCAGGATAAATTTGAGGACAGTTCCAATAGCTAGTTTCCCAGAGATGCACTTGAAGTGGTCCTTACAGTTTTTGCAAACTAGAATACCTGATAGTGTTTATCAGTGCGACACGTCAGGTGCAGTGTAAAGGTACGGGTACTGAAAAAGTAATATTGACCCTAACTATGCATTCACGCACAGGCATTTACAGATTTTTACCCAGTCTTTGAATTAAAAGATAGATTCTCTGAGTCTGATCAATGTCAGCCTCTTGAGATGCACTAAAATGAAATTCAGAAAAAGTTGAATAACTTAAACTACTCTGGAGTTACAGACAACTGACGTAGAAAGCCTCTTAAGCAATGTGAGAGAAGAAAAAAGGGGCAAAAATCTACCTACTAGCTTGGGTTGTAGAACTCATGTTTTTAGGAGTTGGGAGAAAAGAAACTTTGGAGCAGGTGTTTCATGTGACAGATCATTAGATCTGTTATCTAGGTCTGTATTAGATCTGTAGAGTATCTATTGAGATACTACAGATGAGGAAAGATGTTAAGTGTATTTGCTTTGTATCATCAATGGAGATTTTTTGCTGCCTCTGAAAGCTTGCTGTCAAGATTTAATTTAATATTTAATTAATTTCCTCTCTGCCGATCTGTGATTTCCCTTAATGCCATTTCCTTAATGCCATTTCCCTTAATGCCATTTCCTTTTCTAGAGAGATCACAGATTACTGTAAATTATTTGTGTTCAGTGAGGATGGGCATAACGGTAGCAATAATGAGAACAAGAATAGTGACTGGCCATTTATACATAAAATGAATTCTGTTAGAAACACCTATAAATATTGTACCAGCGTTATTAATTGGCTTAATAAGATCAATTGGCATAATAAGATCTAAGTTGTTTATTATAAATAAAATGAATAAAAATTCACTAGTCAGCAATAGATATTAGTATTTTTCTTTTTTAAAAATCTCTTCTTTGCTAGCCCTAAGTGCTTTATTTCTTAGGGGTCTAATATTGACTTCACTAGTCTTAGTGGAGTTACCAGCTTGTGGCTGAATCACGCTCACTCTAGTATTCAGACATGGTTTGACACATCTAAATTAGGGTGAGGAAGATTATTCCAGAATATCGAGGCTCTCTTTTGTCAGGAATGGGGGATGGGGACTTATTCTGAATAAAGAGGAAGTGAAGACTGGAAAGGTTACTTGGTCAACAGAGAGAAAAGATTAGCCTGAAAATAGAAACTGTCATTCCCAACATTCTCAAGCTCAGACTGCATGAACATATGAATACTTGGCACTAAGTAAATGGTTATAAAAAAACACATCTAATTCCTAGTCTGTAATCTACCAGTGACATTAAAAAATAAGATACCACCACTGGTGATGATGTAAGTGTTGTTTTCGAGAAGGGCTGCTAGTACAGCTTATGATAGCATCTTAATAAACAAAATATTAGTTGTGAGTTGTAATGAGGATTAAAACTTAGATTGAGAATCAAGCTTCTCTGCATATATGTATGTATAAGGAAAATCTATTTTTCCTTAAAACACCTGCATTGTATCACTTTAGAGGTAAAGGATGGTTTTCTCCCTTCTTAAATCTCCTCTTGATAAATATATTTTCATTGGAAGATGTTTACACGCACATACACACCTTGGCAAAACAGAAAACATTATAACCAAACTGTGTAAAATAATATCATTCTTATATTCCTATACATCTTTCCCATTTTATATGAATTATCACTCCCTAACTTTCCAAGTTCATTACTATCCTTCTTTGTCCATTTCTTTATAATGTATTGTTATGATCTGAATTATGTCCCCCCCCCTCCCAAATTCATATGTTGAAACCCTAATTCCTAGTACCTTAGAATGTGAGACTATTTGGAATAGTGTCTTTAAAGAGGTAATTAAGGTTAAAAGAGATCATAAGGGTGGGGCCCTAATCTAATAATACTATGTCCTTATTAGAAGAGGAAGAGACTCCAGGGGTACAGGCACACAAAGAAAAGGCTATGTGAGGACACAGCAAGGAGGTGGCTGTCTTCACGCCAAGGAGAGACACCAATGCTGCCAGCACCTTGACTGTGGTCTTTCAGCTTTCTGAACTCTGAGAAAATAAATTCCTGTTGTTTAAGCTACCATTCTGTGGTATTTTGTTATGGCAGCCCTAGCTGATGTAGGGGAAGAAAGACTTTCTTTCTACCCTCCTAGGTTCAACAGCTGTCTCTATGAAATAAACTGATAAGAGGCAGACTAACAGGGGAAAAGATACATAAGTTTATTAATTTTTAATATCACATGCACAAGAGCATTACAGAAGAAAAGTGAATACCCCAAAAAAGCAGAAACATGGGAGAGCTTACGTTCAAGAAGAAAACAAATATGTGGTATGTCGGTGGAATTATCTAAAGCTGACTCTGTCTTGAATAAAAGCAAGACTAGACTAGGAACAGTCTAAAATAGACATTGTGAAAAAAACAGGGAAAAGAATTATTTATTTTACATTCCTTTATTCTAATATTTTAATCTACTCTATACTATACTACACTAAATTTTATAAGGTGTGAAAATAAATAAAAGACAACTTCATTTAAAACATTATCAGGAAGTTTAGAAGGGAGAGCTCTCATGCACATACCAGCCTGAATAATCAGAAGGAAGAGAAGCGATTTTTAAAGGGTCTTTTTGTATAGAATTCTTTGTGTAACATTCTCTGGGTTTCAACTTTTTATCCATGATGTCAAGAATGTTGTTTTTCTTCTGGTATGAGGGAGGACATTTTTTACATGGGAATTTCATCTCCTGCTTTTAAGAAAAGGAAGGAATGTCTATTTAGGTCTTCTGGCCATTTTTTAACTGGATTGATTGTTTTTATGGTATTGAGCTCCATGAGCTCTTTGTAGATATTGGAGATTAATCCTTTGTCCATTGTTTCATTTGCAAATATTTTCTCCCATCCTGAAGGTTGTCTTTTCATCTTGTTTATGGTCTCCTTTGCTGTGCAAAAGCTTTTAAGTTTCAATAGGTCCCATTTGTTTATTTTTGTTTTTATTTTCATTACTCTAGGAGGTGGGTCAAAAAAGATCTTGCTGTAGTTTATGTCAAAGAGTGTTTTTCCTGTGTTTTCCTCTAAGAGTTTTATAGTGTCTGATCTTCCATTTAGGTCTTTAATCCATTTGGAGTGTATTTTTGTGTATGGTGTTAGGGAGTGTTCTCATTTCATTCTCTTATATGTAGCTGTCCAGTTTCCCCAGCACCACTTATTGAAGAGGCTGTCTTGTCTCCACTGTATGTTCTTGCCTCCTTTGTCATAAATTATGTGACCATATGTGCATGGGTTTGTCTCTGGGCTTTCTATCCTGTACTATTGATCTATATTTCTGTTTTTGTGCCAGTACCATACTGTCTTGATTACTGTAGCTTTGTAGTATAGTTTGAAGTTGGGAAGCCTTATTCCTCTGGCCTGCTTTTCTTTCTCAAGATTACTTTGACTATTCAGTGTCTTTTGTGTTTCCATACGAATTGTAAAATTTTTTGTTCTAATTCTGTGAAGAATGCCAGTGGTAGTTTGATAGGGATTGCATTGAATCTGTAGCTTGCTTTGGGTAATATAGTCATTTTCACAATATTGATTCTTCCAATCCAAGAACATGGTATATTTCTCCATCTGTTTATGTCATCTTTGATTTCTTTCATCAATGTTTTATAGTTTGAGTACAAGTCTTTTGCCTCCTTAGGTAGGTTTATTCCTAGGTATTTTATTCTTTTTGTTGCGATGGTAAATGGGATTGTTTCCTTAATTTCTCTTTCTGATTTTTTGTTGTTAGTGTATAGGAATGCCAGAAATTTCTGTGCATTAATTTTGTATCCTGCAAGCAGAAGACCTAAATAGATATTTCACAAAAGAAGACATACAAATGGCCAAGAGACACATGAAAAGATGCTAAAAATCACTAATTATTACAGAAATGCAAGTCAAAACTACAATGAGGTATTACCTCACACCAGTCAGAATGGCTATTATCAAAAACTCTAGAAACAATAAATGCTGGAAAGGGTGTGGTGAAAAGGGTACACTCCTGTATTGGTGGTGGGAATGGAAATTGATACAGCCACTATGGAGAACAGTATGGAGGTTCCTTAAAAAACTAAAAATAGAACTACCATATGACCAGCAATCCCACTACTGGGCATATACCCTGAGAAAACCATAATTCAAAAAGAGACATGTACCACAATGTTCATTGCAGCTCTATTTACAATAACCAGGACATGGAAGCAACCTAAATGTCCACCAACAGATGGATGGATAAAGAAGATGTGGCACATATATACGAGGAATATTACTCAGCCATAAAAAGAAACGAAATTGAGTTATTTATAGTGAGGTGGATGGACCTAGAGTCTGTCATACAGAGTGAAGTAAGTCAGAAAGAGAAAAACAAACACCGTATGCTAACGCATATATATGGAATCTAAAAAAAAAAATGGTACTGATGAATTTAGTGGCAGGGCAGGAATAAAGATGTAGACATAAAGAATGGACTTGAGGACACAGGGTGAGTGGGGAAGCTGGGGCAAAGTGAGAGTAACATTGATATATATACACTACCAAATGTAAAATAGCTAGTGGGAAGCAGCTGCATAGCACAGGAAGATTGTGCTTTGTGACCTAGAGGGGTGGGATAGGGAGGGTGGGAGGGAGGCTCAAGAGGGAGGGGCTATGGGGATATATGTATGCATATGGCTGATTCACTTTGTTGTCCAACAGAAGCTAACACACTATTGTGAATCAATTATATTCTAATAAAGATCTATTAAAAAAAGAAGCAGAAAAGGAAGATCCCTCCCTGCCCTAGCAACAATGCGCTAACCACCAGTAAGAAACTGCCACAACCTCGAACTCCTGTTCTTCTCCAGTGAAATTTTATTCAAAACAACCTTCCCCAATTTCCTCCTAAAACCTAGTAGAAATTGACCTTTCTTTTGTCTCTTCACACTTGCCAATGATTCACTATAGCTTGCCTGCCCCAGAACTGCAATTCCCTGCTTTCCAGATTACACCCATTTTACTGGTAAAGTAACTGGCTATGTTACTTTTTGAGGTTGACATTAGTCACTTTCAAAGCCCTGCTACTTTCTGTGAGAAATAAAAACACTTCATTTTACTGGGAAGTTATCTTATAGTATAAGATTGCGAATGATGACAAAGAGTAAATAGATCCAATATTCTCTCAGATATATGTGAAATAAGCAAGAAATAAAACAGAAAGGTAGATATGTTTATTCCTTGATAGTTTATATCTTAAAAATCCATTACCATAAGGTAGATGGCCATAGAATCTACGATGATTAAAAACATATATGAATACATTGCTTATCACAGCATTCTGATTTCAGATAAATAGAAATCAGGTGATAATTTCATATCAATCATTCTATTGTCTTTGATATTTTTAAAAAGAACAAATTGTTTGCCTTAATTTCACAGCATTTATGTTACCTATCATTTTAATTGGTTAGATACTAGGTGATTTTTAAAGTTGTATGTATGTGATATATAGCACTAAAAATAAGTTTACTGTCCATCAGTAAGGGAATGCACTATTACATTTTGATGCAGTCATACACTAGAAACAATGAGAGTTACTTAAATGAAAATGAACAAAAGTAAAAATGAATGTTGACTTAACAAAGAAAAGATAAATATCAAAATTAGAACAATAGTTTTTCACTGGCTATATAAAGAAAGGAAGGGCTTGTCGTATGAGCCTGTTACACCTTCCACATTTATTTCTAAACAAAAACGACACTTGCAGCAACTATTGTGAAGTATTTACACCTGACAAATCTAGATAAATGGTGCTCTATATTTTATGTACTTTTATGCATGTTTGAAATATTATATGATTAAATTCTTTTTAAAATGACAATTTTGTATTTCAAAGTTTTCTTTGAAAATTTCCTGCTCAAATTGAATTTTAAAGAATCTAGTAATGATTTTTCAGTGTGAAAATGATTTTATACCAACTCCATTAGATAAACAATAGATATTCCTAGATCCATCTGCACCAAGCCTTTCCTTTTATGTGTGCAGAGATTCTTGGCTAGCTTTATCTTTGTCTCTGGGGGATGTATAATATCATTCTAAATTAGAAAAAAATGTACCCATGTACAATGTATACGTCTTCCATATAGCACTATCTTAAAATGTGTTAATCGAAATATAATGTATATACAAAAATGCACAAATTATAAGTATATAGTTCAATTAATTTGCACATAGGGAGAACACTTAAGTAACACCTACACAGGTCATAGAACAGTACTTCAAAAATGTTCTCCCGCCTCTCCTTCTAAATAACCATTACCTTTATTTCTAATAGCTTAGATAGTTTTGTCTGGTTGTGTGTGTGTGTATGCATTGTGCATGGTGGGGGTTGCTGTGTATGTATGTATGTGCATGCAAGTATGTGAGGGTCTCCTTTAGCCCACTTATGGGTTGATGAGATTCATTAGGGATGTTGCTTATAGCAATAGTTCATTAATTTACTTTGATTTATAATTTCATGTTACAGGAATATATTACAATTGATTTATTCATTACATTGTTGATAGATATTTGATTTGCTTCCAGTTTAGAACAAGTACAGATAAAGCTCCCATGTGTATTTTTGTTTTGTCTCTTGATGAACATATTGATATTCTGCATTTCTATTTGGTACATATAATTGGATAAAATTGTAGGTGCATGGGTGTCAACAATAGATAGTGCCAGTTTTCCATTTTTACCTGCCACATTGTAGTTCCGTCAGTGATATATTTTATTGTCAATCCTGTTAATTGTAGCGACCTGGTGGGTGTGTAGTGTTATCTTGTTTATTTATTTTTCCTCATGGTAACTATGTCTTGTATTGCCCTTGTGATTAATGGGAACATTTTCATACAGTAATTGGCCATTCGGATGTCCTTTTTATTTAAGTGCCTCATCAACCATCCTGTCAATTGCTTATGAGATTCTCTGTATTTTCCTATTGATTTGTGGGACTTTATATATTTTTCTAGAAATGAGTTTTTGTCAGTTATATGTTTTGCAAATATTGTTTCTCAGCTTGTGACTTGAATATTTACTCTAATATATATAGTATTATATTAACTAGTACATTATTATATATGTGTGTGTGTGTATGTTTAACAAATTGACAAAACACTATTTATTGAACAGACCATCCTTTCCCTATTGTCATATATCAAGTGTCCATATATGTGTGAGTGTGTTCCTGGACTCCCAAATCTGTACCATTGATTTTTTTGCTTATTCTTAATCCAAAACATAGCTTCCTAATTTATTTTCCAATAAATGTGATCGTCATTAGAATAATCACCAACTCTTTAATTCTTTTTAATTAAATTGCTTTTGTATTACTTATACTTCATATTTTAATATGTATTTTACAATATCCACAAAAAAACCCGATTGTAATTTTGTTTGTGATTGTGTTGCATGTTTAGAATGATCTGAGCAGATTAACATTTAACAATACTGAATCATTGATTGCAGGAATAGGATATCATCCTGCATTTATTTAGTTCTTTTCAAATGTACATAAATAAGTTTTAAAGTCTTTAATGTAAAGGACTTGTACATTTAATATGGATATATTTCATGCTTTTTGATTTCGCTGTCGATGCTACCATTTTCTTTCCATATGGCTTATATCTGGTATATAGATATTCAATCAATTGTTGCACATTTGTCTTATATTCAGAAAACTTGATAAGTTTATTTTATAAATATAATGGTATATCAGCAACTTACTGAATTATTCATCAATATTATATTTCTCAATAATAATAGCTTTATGCTTTCTTCTAATGTTTGCCTTATTCCAAGAGTTCTAAAAAATAAGTCTACTAGAATTAACAACAGGTTTCCTTGCCTTCTTCCTTTGTTCAGAGAGAAAACTTTAAAAACTTGTTTTCAATTTTATTGTAATTTTTTTGCTGGAGTTCGTAAATATACTTTATCAGGTTATGGAAATTCTTTTCTATTACTAGTTTATTAAGATTGGTAACTAATTTTACCTGATGCTTTCATTGGTATTTAATGTTACAATCACGTATGTTTTCTCCTGATTCAGTCATAATGGAATTATACTGACAGAGTTTTGAATTGCAAAGGACTCCTCATTCTTGGACAAAACTCAATGTGTCCATGATGAATTGTTGTTCATATATATTGTTCAAAATATTTTATTTAGGATTTAGGCGTACTCATTTAAGTGAGAGATTGACCTGACTTTAGCAAGTATTTCTTCTTTTTCTGATCTTGGCAGAGTTTGTGTAGGATTTATGTTCTGTTTTTCACTGTAAGTTTCAAAGAATTCATCAGAGAAATTCATTGGTCTTCCTGTGGAAATTTAATCAGATATTCAATTTATTCATTGGTTATAGGACTATATAAAACCTCTGTTCTCTTTTTTAATCACTTTTAATGAGTTGTATGTTGCTTTTTTTAAGGCTTTTCAATTTACTGAGATACCCTACTCAAAAGCTGCTTATCTTCTTTAGATCTGAATGTGACAAAATTGAAAGAGCAATAAAGTAGAGCTATATCCAGCGTTAATCCTAAGAAATCCTTTTTATCCAATTCCTTTAAAATTCTCCACAATTAGTTTTTTCTGTGTTGTTGTATTTATGCCTCATCATTTAAGTATGATTTAATGTGTGTAAAAATGCCTGTATAAATGATGATCATTATTTCTAGGTTATCAAGGCAAATTGCTAGTAATTTACAGGTGTTGGACCTATGGTTTTGACTCCTGCTTTTACCTAAACTGATTAACACTTTGACAGAAAAAAAGTAAAATAATGATATATTTATTGCAAAAATAAGAAATAATATTTAAAATTAATTTTTCAATTAGTTGAAGTGATAATGCAGCTGTTTGCTTGCATATCACAGAAAACATGAGATGAAGGATGTCATCTGTACATTTTAGGTTAACATCAAAGAGGAATCCTATGAAATATTAACAGGAACAGAATTAAAGTATGTATAGGTAATTTTTAAAGATTCTAATGTTCCCTGTAAAACTAATAATTGGATAGACATCAGCATTATTACTTCCCCAACATTAAAATTTTTTAAATGATTCAAAATTTAAATACAGTAACTTATGAAGTAACCAGGTCCCATTATGACTGACCACTGAAGGGTAAATTGCATGAGGCACAATTACATGAGCCCAAGTGCCAGCTTATTCCCACTACTTCCCTCAAAGCAATTTTTACAGGGAATACTAGTTACACGTATAAGCTATTGATACATATTTTTCTTTTGACCGAACATTTAATTGTAGAGAAGGACACCATTAATCCTCATTTATAATATAAAATAAAAGCAGAGTGAAAATCTAATATCTTTATTCAGAATATGGAAACAGCAATATTCCTTGAAATATTAAGGACAATATAAAGTACACCTAGGTTTCACCACAATTACAAGTTGCATCAGTAAATGTAATTGCTCTGTATTACAGCAATTACTTTAAACTGTTTAGCCTTCTGTCCATAGGAGGGTTTTGTTTTTCTAATAGTATCAGGCCATTAAATGTGCTGACCAGTGTTATCATTGAATTTTCCTTTCCTCCTAAATCTCATGACAATGAAAGCATTTCTGCAGAGTCTATACAAAGTCACTAGGCTGGAGCTTGTCACCCAGTAATAGACTCTGTCATTTATGAGTTCCCACTTTATGTCACTCCTGAATGCTTTCACCTGAACCATTACTGAGCAACCTGAAATGTGGGGATAAATCTGCCACTGTGTTCTGCATACAATGACAGATCATCTGAGGGTGAAAGAGTCTCAGTGAGAAGAGAGCCATTTCTATCACACCTCCCCTCTGCCTATGTATATGCATGCCTGAGCAGGACAAAACTCTGCTTTTTTTACAGTGTTATTTATTGGAAGCTGTTACTCCGTTGCATTTTTCACTCACAATTTGACACTTCCTCCTACAATGTAGTTGCTGCAGCGAACACATCTTTTCTGTTGTAACTGCTGTCAGTAAAGGAGAGTTAATTTCCTTCTTGCTGATTCTCAATTTGAGCATCTATGTGCCAGGCATTCTGCCTGCAGTTTGCATTCATTATTTCATTTAGTTCTCATGGCAGCCCTATGGAATGGATATTATTGCCTCCCTTTTAAAAAATGTCCAGGTCACAAACATAGTAAGTGGTGCAATAACTATTCAACCTTGATTTCCTCTGATTCCAAACTCTCTGCCCTTTGAATGGGCTGCGTCTCTAGTGTTTGTGCACATAATGTATTATTAGCATTGCATTTAAAAAATGTTTTTAAGTCATTAAATATACATACAACTGCTGCATATAACTTAGATGTACAATTAAATCATCATGATAAACCAAACAATATATTCAGAAGTCAGGGTAATACCTTAAAAGCCCCTGTTTGTTCCCTGTCAACATCATTCCCTCGGGAGTAATAACCACTTATTCCAAGTTATGTGTTATTAAATCTCTCTTTTTCTTTAGAATTTTACTATCCATGTAAGATATATAATACGTATGTATATATATTTAGTTAGTTCGTTCATTCATTTCTAGTGCATTTGTCAATTTATATAAATGAAATTAGTATATATTCTTTTGCAGCTTGCTATTCTCAGTTAATGTTATGCTTTTGAGATTCACCCAATCTGATTCATGCAGCTGCAGTCTATTCCATGGTTGATGGACATCTGGGTAGTTTTCGGTGTTTTACTCTTATGAACAGGGCTGCAAGGAAAATTCTGGTTTCATGTCTGCAGAAGCATATGTGTAGGATTGTCTCTAGGATGTATACCGAGTAGTGAGATTGCTGGGTCATAAAACATGCACTTGTCAACTGTATTAAATAACGTCAAATTATTTTCCAAACTGGCTGCAGCAATTTGCTGTAAGACGAGCAGTTGCTAGGTAGTTAATAAATGTGCCCCTTGCTCATATCTTTGGCAATAATTGGTTTTGTCCAACTTTGGAATGTTTTCCAAATTGGTCACTGTGGTTTTGATTCACATTTCTCTGCTCTCTAATGTCCCTTTATTATTCATGTTTTATCTGTGAAATCTTTGTTCATATATTTTTACCATTTTAAAACTTTGTTAGTGGTCTTTCTCTTACACACACACACACACAATTTACTCACTTATATATCATAACTATTCTCTTAGAACACTAATTCTTTGTGAGTTATATTTGTGGAAAGTATTTTCCACTTTGGCTTATCATTTCTTTTCTCTAGACCAACAGAAGTTCTTAAATTTATAATGTTCTTCTTTTTTATAACTTGTGAATATTAAGAAATTATTCCCTACCCAAAGCCATAAACTTATTCTCTTATATCATCTTCAAAAACTATATATAAATTTCACTTATGCATTTAAGCCAATGACATATCTGGAATCAGCTGTTGTTTGTGTTGTAAGATAAGCATTCATCTCCTTTTTACATAATGATAATTATTTTTGTATACCCATTTATTTATTAGTCCACCTTATCCCCCAAGAATGTATAAGCTCTGTGATAAATTTGATTACCACATATAAATGACTATATTTCTATTTGGGTTGAGATTTCAATTATATAAATACACAGATCAGTTTGGAAAGTATAATTGAAGAAACACACAAAAAATGTTAAGCTCCTAAAAATGAAAAGTAGTAAAGCAAAAATACAAAGACAGGGCTTCCCTGGTGGCGCAGTGGTTGGGTGTCCGCCTGTCGATGTGGGGGACGCGGGTTCGTGTCCCGGTCCGGGAGGATCCCACGTGCCGCAGAGCGGCTGGGCCCATGGGCCATAGCCGCTGGGCCTGCGCGTCCAGAGCCTGTGCTCCGCAACGGGAGAGGCCGCGGCAGTGAGAGGCCCGCTTACCGCAAAAAAAAAAAAAAAAAAAATATATATATATATACAAAGACAATGCAAGAATATATATTAAAAGATAATATATAATGAACCATTTGTTTTTTCCCCAGAAATTTGCAACCTTTAGCCAGTCTATAAAAATAATATTTCTATCAATTTTATAGGTCTTCTCTAAGGTTTTAAGGTTTTATTTTTCCAGTAAAGACCATTTTGTTATATTTGATAAAATGTACTTTTTATATTACTTCTGGTATATGTCATTAAATTTTTTTGCACAGTCTCAATATTAAGCTAAAAGTTTACTTTCCTAATTTACTAAGACTTTCTAATCATAAGATGGTATATAATTGTATTGCCCCTTTTTCTGCAGGTATTGTCACAGCCATATAGCTTCCTTTCTTTAATTTGTTAATGTTTAAAAACATATTGATCAGTTTTCTGTTGTTAACTTAATCTAGGGGCTACCCTGGTGGCTCAGAGGTTGAGAACCCACCTGCCAATGCAGGGGATACCGGTTCGGGCCCTGCTCAGGGAAGATCCCACATGCCACAGAGCAGCTAAGCCCGTGCACCACAACTGCTGAGTCTGTGCTCTGGAGCCCGGGAGCCACAACTGCTGAAGCCCACCAGCCACAACTACTGAAGCCTATGTGCCTAGAGCCCGTGCTCTGAAACAAGAGGCCACCCAGTTAGAAGCCCGGGCACCGCAACGGAGAGTAGCCCCTGCTCACTGTAACTAGAGAACGCCCGTGCGCAGCAACGAAGACTCAACACAGGCAAAAATAAATAAATAAATAAATAAACAAAAATAAATTTTAAAAAAATTAATCTAGAATTTCTGGGAAACAAACAAATGGTTCATTATGTATTATCTTTTAACATATATTATTTTATTGTCTTTATATTTTTGCTTTTACTACTTTTCATTTTTAGGAGCTTAACATTTTTTTTGTTTCTTCAACTCTCTGCAAGTATATGTGTGAGACACGACTTATCTCTAGATGAATGTTTAGGGAAAAAAATATATTCTAGGGGCTTCCCTGGTGGCGCAGTGGTTGAGAGTCCACCTGCCGATGCAGGGGACGCGGGTTCGTGTCCTGGTCCGGGAAGATCCCACATGCCGCGGAGCGGCTGGGCCGTGCGCCACGGCCGCTGAACCTGCGCGTCCCAAGCCTGTGCTCCGCAACGGGAGAGGCCACAGCAGTGAGAGGCCCGCGTACTGCAAAAAAAAACCCCAAAACATCTGACCATTAACTTCTGGAAAATGGTTCTTGCCCTTGGGGTGGGTGTGTGTGTGTTGTGTACCACGGTAGCTTTCATCTTTAATAGTGAATAGGTGCATAAACTTTGATTGTATATCCCATAATAGCATAGCTACAAATTTACTAAGAATGTTTAAGAGTTAATGTTTTACCTGAGAATGGAAATTAAAGTTTATGTAAATCCCTCTATTAGAGTGTGGCTAAGAATAAGCTCTCAAAAAAAGGTGATTTTTATTTCATACAATGGTTAGGTTTTTTAAAATAAGAATATTTTGAAATACCTCTAAACTGATGTTTTTCTCTGGGAATATTTTGTTTTTATTTCTCTGAGAGCTTTGCCCTCATTTAGAACTTTTATGTTAGTGTTCCAGGGAAAATTATGCCAGTTGCACCTCAAATAAAAGGAAGAAAATTAACCTTTTTTTTTTAAAGTAGGGAATGAAATTGAGAACTGAGGAGAAGGTAAATCTTATTTCCCTGAGGAAACTAATGCCCACCTACTAAGGATAAGTCCCAGGGAGAAGGAAGTGGTCAAATACAGATACAGTCAACCCTTCATATCTGTGGGCTCTGCATCCATGAATTCAAGCAACCACTGATTGAAAATATTTTTTAAAATTCTAGAAAGTTCCAAAAAGCAAAATTTGAATTTGCTGCACACTGGACCATTTACCTAGCATTTACATTGTATTAGGTATTATAAATAACCTAGAGAAACCATTTTATACAAGGGACTAGAGCATCTGTGGATTTTGATATCTGGTGGGGGGGGTCCTAGAACAAATCCCTCCTGGATAATGAGGGATCATAGTACATGATGTAGACTAAGGTAAAATTTCAAAAGAGTGAATGCTTCCCCTACTAGACCTTTAAAACTCTTCAGGGAAATGATGAGCCAATATATGTATGTTATGTTGATAATAAAAACTAAAAATAATGGCAAAGCATGTGTAGAAGTAAATCACTTGAACTGGCTGTATGTCATGTTTAGAAAGTGACCTAGTATGTTTAGGAAGATAAGCAATCAGAAATAAGAACCTTCTACCCTCCCCAAACTCACCCTATTTTTTTTATATTTTAATTTTTTTGAATTTCAAATTGAGTTATAAATGACATAACATTACATTTTATGTGTACAACATAATGATTCAATATTTGTATACACTTTGATATGATCACTAAGTCCAGTTAACATCACCTTACATAGTTACACTTTTTTTCTTGTGATGAGAACTTTAAGATCAACTTTCTTAGCAACTTTCAAATATGCACTATGGTATTATTAACTGTAGTCACCATATTGTACATTATATTCCCATGATATTTTATGACTGGAAGTTTGTACCTTTTGACCCCCTTCACCCATTTCTTCTACCCCCATCCCTTTCCAATCACCAAGCTATTCTCAGTATCTATGAGCTTGGTTGTTTTGTTTTTGTTTTATATTCTACATATAACTGAGATCATTTGGTATTTGTCTTTCTGACTTATTTTACATAGCATAATACCTTTGCGGTCCATCCACGTTGTCACAAATGGCAAGATTTCATTCTTTTTTTATGACTGAATGTATTCCATTGCGTATATATATCCATTCATCTGTAGATGAACACAGGTTGCTTCCATAACTTGGCTATTGTAAATAAAGCCACAATAAACATTTGCATGTGCATATCTTTTTGAATTAATGTTTTTGTTTTCTTGGGGTAAATACCCATAAGTGAAATTGCTAGATTATATGTTAGGTCTATTTTTAGTTTTTTTGAGGAAACACCTTACTGTTTTTTATAGTGGCTGCACCAATTTACAATACCACAAACAGTATGTGATGGTTCCTTTTTCTATACCTCCTTGCCAACACTTGTTGGACGTGCAGGCTCAGCGGCCATTGCTCACGGGCCCAGCTGCTCTGCAGCATGTGGGATCTTCCCGGACCGGGGCAGGAACCCGTGTCCCCTGCATCGGCAGACAGACTCTCAACCACTGTGCCACCAGGGAAGCCCTCTCATTGTGGTTTTGATTTACATTTCCTTGATGATTAGTGATGTTGAGCATGTTTTTCATGTTGCTGTTGGACATCTGTATGTCATCTTTAGAAAACTGTCTATTCAGGTCTCCTGCCGTTTTTTTTAATCCTTTTATTTGTATAAGTTCTTTGTATATTTCAGGTATTAACCCCTTATAGAATATATTGTTCACAAATATCTTCTCCTATTCAGTAGGGGGGCTTTTAATTTTGTTCAGTTTCCTTTACTGTACAAAAACTTCCTAGTTTGACATGGCCCATGTCTTTATTTTTGCTTTTGTCCCTTGGCAGAGGAGACAAATCCAAAAAAAATTATTGCTAAGATCAGTGTCAAAGAGCATACTGCCTAGGTTTTCTACAGGAGTTTTAAGGTTTCAGGTCTTACGTTATCTTTTTAATCTATTTTGAGTTTATTTTTGTAAACGCTGTGAGAAACTAGTCTAGCTTGATTATTTTGCATGTAGCTGTTCATTTTCCCAGCACCATTAATTGAAATGTCCGTCTTTTCCCCATTGTATAATCTTGCCTCCTTTGTTGTAAATTAATTGACCATAAAAGTATGGGCTTATTTCTAAACCCTCTATTCTGTTCCTTTTTTGTCACTACCCTACTGTTTTGATTACTGGAGATTTTTAATATAGTTTGAAATTGGGGAGCAGATTTGTTCTTAAGATTGCTTTGGCTTTTTGGGGTCTCCTGTGTTTGTATATAAATCTTAGAATTCTAGTTCTGTGAGAAATGCCTTTGGTATTTTGATAGGGATTGCACTGAATTTGTAGATTGCCTTGAGGAGTATCTTACCCGTATTCTTTTAATCCATGAGTACAGTATATCTTTACATTTGTTTGTGTCATCTCTAATTTCTTTCACCAGTATCAGTTTTCCAAGTACAAGTATTTTACCTCTTTGGTTAGATTTATTCCTAGGTATTTTATTCTTCTTGATGCAATTGTAAATGGGATTGTTTTCTCAATTTCTCTGATAGTTTATTGTTAGTATATAAAATGCAACAGATTTTTGCATTATTAACTTTGTACTCTGCAACTTTACTGAATTTGAGTTCTAGCAGTTTTGGGATGGAAACTTTAGGGTTTTCTATATATATAAAATCATGTTGTTCACAGATTACAGTTTTACTTCCCTTTTCCAATTTTTATTTCTTTTTCCTAGGATGCATTTTATGTCTTTTCCTTGCCGAGTTGCTCTGGCTAAGACTTCCAATACTATGTTGAATAAAAGTGGCAAGAACGGCCGTCCTTGTCTTGTTCCTGACCTTAGAGAAAATGCTTTCAGGTTTTCCCTGTCGAATGTGATGTGAGCTGTGAGAATGACATATGTGGCTTTTGTTATGCTGAGGTGTGTTTCCTCTACACCCACCTTGTTGAGAGTTCTTACCATAAATGAAGTATTTTTTCAAACTTTTTCTGCATCTATTGAGATGATCATATAAATTTTATTCAGTTTGTGAATGTGGTATATCAGGTTGATTTGCACATATTGAACCTTCCTTGTCTCTCTGGGATAAATTCTACTTGAACACGTTGTGGATGATCCTTTTAATGTATTGTTGAATTCAGTTTACTAATATTTTGTTGAAGATTTTTGCATCTTTGTTCATCAGGGATATTGGCGTGTAATTTGTGTGGGTGGGTGGTGTCTGGTTTTGGGATGAGCATTATGCTGTCCTAGTAGAATGAGTTTGGAAAGATTCCTTCTTAGATTATTTTGGAATAGTTTGAGAGAGACAGGTATTAACTTTTCTTTAAATGTTTTGTAGAATTCACCTGTGAAGTCATCTGGTCCTGGACTTTGGTTTGGGAGTTTTTTTGTTTGTTTGTTTTAACTGGTTCAATTTCATTACTGGTAAATTTGTTTATATTTACTATTTCTTCCTGATTCACTTTTGGGAGATTTTATGTTTCTAGGAATGTATCTATTTCTTCTAGGTTGTTCATTTAATTAGCATATAATTGTTCTTAGTAATCTCTTATCATTTGTTTTTCTGTAGTGTTGTAACTTATTTCTGATTTTAGTTAAACCTCTTTTTTTCTTAATGGGTTTTGATAAAGCTTTATTAATTTTTCCAAAGTAACAGTTCTTAGTTTTTTGTTTTGTTTTGTTTTTTTCTGCGGTACGCGGGCCTCTCACTGTTGTGGCCTCTCCCATTGTGGAGCACAGGCTCCGGACGCGCAGGCTCAGCGGCCAGCTCACGGGCCCAGCCGCTCCACGGCATGTGGGATCTTCCTGACCAGGGCACGAACCCGTGTCCCCTGCATCGGCAGGCGGACTCTCAACCACTGCGCCACCAGGGAAGCCCAACAGTTCTTAGTTTTAATTTTTTCTCTATCAGATCTCTATCTGATCTTTATTTCTTTCCTTCTTCTAACATTGGGTTTTATTTGTCCTTTTTCTAGTTTCTTTAGAGGTAAAATAGTTTCAGATTTTTGTTTCCTGAGGTATGCTTGTATCACTATAAACTTCCCTCTTAGAACTGCTTTTGCTGTGTCCCATAGGTTTTGGATTGTTGTGGTTTTTTCTTCATTTGTCTCCAGGTATTTATTAACTTTTGTTTCTTCAGTGACCCATTGGTTCTTTAGTAGCATGTTGTTTAGATACCATATGTTTGTGTTTTTTGCAGTTTTTATCCATGTAGTTAATATGTAGTCTAATATTGTTGTAGTTAGAAGATACGCTTGACATTTCAATCTTCTTAAATTTATTGAGACATATCTTGTAGCCTAACATATGATCTATCCTGAATAATGTTCCATGTGCACTTGAACATAATGTGTATTCTCCTGTCTTTGGTGAAACATACGTATTAATTTTACCTATTAATTGTATATTTATATCTGACCTACTACCTCATTTAAGGCCAATGTTTCCTCACTGATTTCTTTTTTGTCTGCATGATCTGTCCATTGATGTAAGTAAGATGTTAAAGCCCCTTACTATCACTGTATTGTCAATTTCTCCCTTTATGTTCGATTCTAAATGCCAGAAGTGAAGAATGCACTGAGCACTAGACAGAGGTAAATAAGATGATACAGCAACAGTTCTGTGAAATTATTGAAATAGTGATGGTTTGAGTAGTGTGCTTTCAGGCCTACAAAATTCCTATAGAGTAGATTCTGTCAAAGGCCTTTAGTATTAGTGGTAAGGGAACTAACTAAATCTGCCACCAGAGAAAATTAAGCTTGCCTTTGTCATAACTCTGTGTGGGGCAACAATTCTCGCAAGAAATCAAAAGAGTAGCCCTGCAACTTTGATGTGTTTGAACATGAATTTACACTATGCTCATAATATGGGGATATTCTAAGCTGAGAAAGTAGCAATTAAAAAATGATCCTGGTGTCATGAAAATCCTAGGGAGTCTAGAAATCAAATGCAAAATTTCTCTGGAGGGACACATTGGTCCATGTAGGATTTATAAAGGGGAAAATCAAAAGAGACCAGATTAAGGTGAGCTCACAAGCTCAAAATCAGAAATTACAAAGTTCATAGTAAGTGAAAGTCATCAGTCACAAGCACCAGGAGAACTCAAGCTATTGGATTTAAAACCTCAATTAAAACCCAAGAGCATGAGATCATGGGATGACAGAAAAACTGCACACACATGAATACATACATATAGCCTAAATGTCTAAAAGGATTAAAGAGATAGCAGTGCCTTCTGCTTACATGCAGTAAGCTTGGGAAGACAGAACCTTAATTTAGCAGTGGGGAAATTTAAGAATGAAGTAAACCTATCCCCATAGAGCTTCCAGAAGCCATACTAATTGGTGGCAGTAAACTCTGAAAGGTAAAGGAAGGTGACCTTTACAGCAGGTGGACTGGTTGAAAGTCTAATTGAGAAGAAATTATACCCAAGTATCCTCCCCCCATTCCAAGCAGGCAGGAGATTGTAACTTCCCTACTTAAGAGAAGACTCAGAATTATACTCTAGAGTGTAAAATATAAATTATCTTTCTTGGAGGAAAAGTTGAAGCTTGGGGGACGATCACATGAGGATTAAGGAACACCCAAGGGCTTTTTCTGCTATTTGGTATTCTAACTGGGTCAAAGGTGTTCACACTTAAGGCAGGAGACGGACATTATCTTCTCTACAATATATGGGAAGTCCAAGCAAATGAAAAAATAAATAAATAAAAAGTATTATCACCAGCGATTTCTACAATAAGTGCCAGCAAGATCAATCTACAGTAAGGATAGAGAGGCCAAGTATTCCCACACACCTGTTAGTTGACCTTGCTTTTTAGTATCCCTATCTTATACATAAGATGATTGATCAAGATCACCAGGAAACAAAATAATATGAAAACAAACCAAAGTAACTTGAGAGAATCAATTTATTTATGGGGAAGAAATACTACTATTATCCTTAAAGATATGAGAGAATACTGCATCCTTCTAAAGTCAGATGTAATATACCTTTATATTAATTTATAATACATATATATGGAATAAATATATATATATGTGTGTGTGTGTGTGTGTATATATATATATATATATATATATATATATATATACACACTTCTGATACAATGCTGAATAGAAAGGAGACAGTCTTGTTCCTGAGCTCAAGGGGAAAGTATTCGATCTTCCATCGTAAGGAGGATATTTGTTGTAGCCTTATCAAATATGCTCTATATCAGGACAAGGATGTCTCTGTGGCAGCCAGGGGAGTGCTCCACTCAGAACTCTCTTCAAGAGAGAATCTGTGTTGGAAAGAGTAAAGTTACTTGAGAGCCTCCAATTGCCATAACTTAAGGATCTTCCAGAACATTTTATCAAACCACACTCTTCCCAGACTACTCCCAGCCAATGACTGAACATGGTTCAGGTACTTGAGCTATGATACATATTCCTGCCTAATATGTGATTCCTTAAATGGGACATCTTTGTCCTGAGGCTCTGATCATCCTGGCCAATACTTTGTCAGAGCTGCATTACAGGCTGAAGCTCTTTCTATCCCTCCTTTTCTTCTCTCCCTGCGTTTAGGTTTGAGGGTCCATTTTTCTCTATGCTCCATTTTTCCACTACTGCTCCATTTTTCTCTATGCTCCCCAGTGTAGAATTCTATACCTAGTTAAATACCATTTAAAATGGAAAGAAAATAAATATTTTATAACATGAAATATGAGATAATTATCTCCAGGAGATCCATACTAAAAAATGTTAAATGTTGTTCTTCAGACAAAAAGAAAGTAACAACCAAATGGAAATAGGGATCTACACAAAAGAATAAAGAATACTTGGAATAAACATGGGTCAGAAAATAGACTCTGCTTAAATTATACTAATTTAGAGTTGTTTTTATGGTCCATCTTATTAATTACCTTAGTTAATTACTATGTACACTTGAGAGGAATATTTAAGCTTCAGTGGTAAGTTGTATTTGTCCTTTAGATGTCAGTTAGGTCAATTAGATCCACAGAACTTAAGTTGGTTGATAGTACTGATCAAATATCTGTATCTTTACTCATTTTTTTACACTTTCTCTATCAATTACTAAGAGAGTATTATTGAAATATTTAACATTTATTATGGATTTGTCTACTATTTTTAGCTTTGTCAATTTTTCTTCAAGTATCTTATAGCTCTGTTAGTGGGT
Organism: Globicephala melas; assembly: GCF_963455315.2. Lineage (NCBI taxonomy): Eukaryota > Metazoa > Chordata > Mammalia > Artiodactyla > Delphinidae > Globicephala > Globicephala melas. The sequence goes on along the minus strand of NW_027207662.1, from coordinate 41,277 downwards.
AAACACTTAGGATTGTTAGATCTTCTTGAATAATTGATCCTCCTTTAATTATAAAATACCCTTTTTAACTCTGGTAATACATTTGACTTGAAATCTACCTTGTCAGGTATTATTACAGCCACTACAGCCTACTTTAGCTTAGTGTTTTCATAGTATGTAATTTTCAACATTTTAGTTTCAGCCACTATGTCTTTTTTTTTTAATGTGTTTCTTATAAGCAACATATAATGTGGTCTTACTTCATCATCTGGTCTGACAATCTTTGCCTTTTCATGAAGAATCTTAATTCAAACATATAAAATTAATAATGGATTTGTCTGGGTTAAGACTCCTGTCTTGGTATTTGGTTTTAATTTATCCCATTTGTTTTTGTTTTTGATTTTTTTTTGTTCATCCTCTTGAACAATTTTATACAGGTTTCCTGGTTAAATATTTTATTCTTCTTCATTAACAATCTTGTCTCTTATTTTCCTGGCAATACCTTTTTTTTAAAAAAAATTTAATTTTTTATACAATTTTTAAAAGTTACTTTCCATTTACAGTTATTACAAAATATTGGCTATATTGCCCGTGTTGTACAATACCTCTTTGATCCTATCTTACATCCAATAGTTTGTACCTCCCACTCCCCTATCCCTACATTACCCTTCACCTCTCCCACTGGTAACCACTAGTTTATTCTCTTTATCTGTGAGTCTGCTTATTTTTTTAATATTCACCAGTTTGTTGTATCTTTTAGATTCCACATATAAGTCATCTCATACCATATTTGTCTCTCTGTCTCACTTGTTTTACTTAGCATAATGCTCTCCAAGTCCATCCATGTTGCTGCAAATGACAAAATTCTGATCATTTTTATGGCTCAGTAGTATTCCATTGTGTGTATATATATACCATATCTTCTTTATCCATTCATCTGTTGATGGACACTTAGGCTGCTACCATACCTTGGCAATTGTAAATAATGCTGCTATGAACATTGGGGTACATGTATCTCTTCAAATTAGTGTTTTTGTTTTTATTTCTTTGGTTTTTGTCCTCTGCCTATTTGTGGTGAGTGTACCCTTTATTGACTTATTATCTATATATTTTTGAGTTTGCTATGCTAGAGATATTAATATATAATAATATGATATTTCATAATCATTTTACAAAACATCAAATCATATCACAGTAAAATATATTTACTTCCCTTCAAATATTTGTGGACATCTTATATTTTACTTCCTTCTGTATTATAAACCCGCTAACATATTTTACTCTAAAGAGTCACTAGGTTTTTAACAATTTAAAAAATCTAAATATAAAAATACAAATACTAAAACAATGATGTTCTGTTATTTCCCTAGAGATATTCTTTTTCTGGGTCTTCATCACATATATAAATCTGGCTTTTTATCTGTTAGTTTTCCATTCCACTTGAAGAATTTAGTTTAACCATTTATTATAGTGCATTTACTAGATGCAAATACTTTCAGGCTTTGTCTGGAAATGTCCTTTAAAATCCATTAAAATTTAAGCAATATTTTTACTGAATATAAAAGTGTAGCTAAAAATTAGTATTTATTTTCTATTTATTTATGTTTTATTTTTTATTTATTTATGTTTTCCCTGATGGGATGTTGACATCATTAGTCACTCGTTTTGTTGTTCTACTATATGTAATGAGTATTTTTAGCCTTGTCCCTTAAGATTTATCCTTTTTTGGTTTTAAATAATTAATTTATAACATGCTGGGTGTGGTTTTATTTGTATATTAATTGCTTGGAGTTTTGCTGAATTTCTTGCACATATACAATAATATCTTTCATCAATCTGGAAATCCCCAACTCTTTATTTCTTCAAAAAGTTCTTCTGATATATCCTATCTTTCCTCTCCTTCTTGGATACTAGTTAGATACTAGATACAAGTTTTTCATTTGCTAATGTAACACATATCAGCCATGCTCTATTCTTCTTTGTTTCTCACTCTTTTTTCTCTTTCTGTTCCACTTTGACTAGTTATTTTCAACCTGTCTTCAAGTTTTCTGGCCTTCCTATTTCAAATCCAGTCTGAAGTTAAGGCTATCTAGTGGAAAATATTCAAAATGAAACACAGAGAGGAAAGAATAAGGCAGCACAGAACAAGTGCAAAGTGGTGAAAAAGTTTAGCCTGCATACAATTTGATTTATAGGGGAAAAGGAGAGAAGAAAATGGAGTAGAAGTAATATCTGAAGATATATTCACCATGAATTTTCTAAAACTGAAGAAAGATACCAAAACACAGATTCATAAAGCATTGTGAACACCAAGTAGTATAAATGAAAATAAAATGACATCTATAAACATCATAGTAAAATATTTGGGAAAAACAGGGAAAATATTCAAGAAAACAATTTTTTAAAGACAGTATTTTAAATTAAGAACCAGTAAAACTGACATCTGACTTCTCAGCAAAATCAGTGGAATCCAGAAGACGGTGGAATTATATCATTAAAGCAGTGCAATAAATATAAAATTCTACAAGTAGTAATCTTCAAAAATTAAGATATTTTATAATACTTTAAAACAAACAAAAATAAAAGTAATGTTTCATCAGCATTCCTATACTACAACACAATTCTGTAGAGTGAAGGAAAAATGATCCCAGTCAGATATGGGGATTAAGGGGAAAAAAGTGTACTTGACAAGGAATTGAATGTCAGGGTAGACAAGTTTGAAATTTTTAAATTAATGTGCCAAGTAGATGAATGGGTTGATAAAATGAATTTAAAGCAGACAAAGATAAATTAACAGAGAACTAATATACAAAGAAGATAGCTGTATAAAGGGAATAGAAACAATTATTCTACTACTTTATATTTTTAACTATCCCAACTTTAAAAAGTGATGAGATTATGTGAATTGAAAGGGACCGTTCGTTTTCAGGGAAGTGAAATGTTGAGGAGCAATGTCCAGGCTGCCAGTATTTCGTTCCAGGGAAAGTTAATGAAAAGTGAAGCGGGTTGAAACCAATCTTATTTTTTTGGTTTTTTGTTTAATTAAAGTGCATTTTAAATAGTTGATAATAAACAAAGGGAAGGGAAGCACAATAGCAAAATAAAAGCAAAACTCTCATAGCTTTCTGAAAATTTTCTTCAAAATATGTCTGGTTTAGTACCTTCTGATTTACTCATATCCAAGATGAGAGATGGGTCTCAAAATCTCAAGTTTGTTTTCTTAAGTCCATTAGTGTCCATTTATTGGATTCTGTTGAAATGTGACACTAGTATTGCCCACCCTTACTTAATTGCACTCTCCATAACTACCAGCTGATCTACTTGACAATCTAAAATCGTCATCATTCTTACGATACTAAAGTTTTGACTGCATTTATCTCTACATTCAGTATTTCTCAGGTGGATCAACCTCCCAGAATGCAATGTTACATTATTGGCCCCTCTCACTCACATCCTGTCTTGTTTCTTAAAGTGTCACCACACAGGGACATAAAATAAAAGATCTACTAATAAAGGATAGGTACAAAATCCATTTTTGAAGAAAAGTGTGGCTGCCATACAGCAGCAATTGCAAGAGAGGTGTGGCTATTTGGGTTTGTAACCAGCTTGAAGGCAGTAGAAAACCTTTTTTTTTTCCAAGCAGCAAAATTTCTGTATAGATTAATTAGTCAATTGTATCCTTTATTTATTGCCTATAAAATGTATTTATCTATGAAATCTTGAAAAAATGTTTAACACTTTTCATTATATCTGTGCCTTTGTGTGCCTTAATTTATCATTTTTCAAGTGTATTTAAAATATGTCTTTTATCTCATTTGATTCTTACTCAATGCTCTGAGATAAACTAAGTGTTACTAGCCACATTTTAAACATAAAGAAACTAGAGACTAGTGAGATTTTAATAGCTTGCCCTGGTGAAAGAAAGAAAACGGGATTGCAGTGGTTGTTGTCATTTCTATTGGGTTGGCCAAAACGTTCATTTGGGCTTTTCTGAAACATCTACTCCTGCCTCTCTGTCTTAAGAATAAAATGAGACCAACTGCTTTTTTTGAAACATATTTGGATAAAATATAGATCCAGTTTTTAAAGTCTATACTTCTAATTGCATCTATTGATATTGTCATTTAATTTGCTTTTAGTAGGCTACAGTTTGAATATATGGGAGACTTTTTGTGTATTCTTATGTTTCGATTATTTCCCCCAGGATTCCTTCCTTCCAGAGTATGATCTTATTTAATCAAAGAGAAATAGTCCATCATCTCAGTACTTAACCCTAATATAATGTGCATCATCAGCAAACAATATATAAAACATGATGCCAATATAATATATTACTGGTTTCTATCATGAGAATAATGTTATGGAAAAGTAGCAACGGCAGTGTTTTACTGAGTGCTTACTATGTGTCAGAATATTTTTATGTCTTTTACATACATTAGATCATTTAATTCTAAAAAAAAAAGAGCAAAATAAATTAGAAAGGTATTATTGATTGGTATCCATCCTCTAGAGATGAGGAGTCATTGGGAGGAAAGCAAATAATTTGCCCAAGGTCATCCAGCTAGTAAGGACAAGGTTAGGATCAAAACCTAGGCAGTCTGACCCCTGCTCCTCTACCTTCACACTCATCCACATTTCCATGTCCAGCTCCCAAATCTGCTTCTCCCCAACTTGTCTTATAAGCAGATTGAAAAGGAATTCCTTGATACTCCTATAAACCTCAGCAGTTTCCTCTAGGTTGCAACAAGATGTGTTGTATTTCCTGTTTTTTGGCTTCATCACACTAAGCTCCTTGACCTTATTTATACTTTGCAACCCAAGCACATCCTTAGGTAAGAATTCTTACTCAATAAACTATGGTTGAATAATAAATGATAGGATGAACACATTATCAAATTTTATTGAACATCTGCTATGTACTGGGCATGATCTAGATACAGTGAAAGCAGTATTAAACAAAAAACTAGCAAAATATTTTGTTGCCATGGAGATTATAATTGTTCCAAAGGTCTTAAACAGCTTCATATGATCCTGAAAGACTAAATCCTATTTCAGATTAGTTGAGTTTCCTGGCATCTGAGGCTGAAATAGACAATATTTACTAGTTTCAAAATGATGCAAATGTCAGTTCATTTAATTTTTTTAAAAGTCTAAACCTGAGAACCAAGCTTGTCAAGATGGTGCAACATAAGTCTTTCTCCATACAGTTTAATTAGACTTTGTTAAGTAGAGTCATCTGTGCTTTTACTTACCACTTTTTTTATCCCACATTAAATAGGGTTACTCTGCTGTCCTTATCTACTTTTTCTTTCTGTATTTTGTTTCCACTCTGTATAAACACCTAGTCTTTGACTATTTCAAGTCAATCATAAATTTAGTTTAAAAAAATCTTCTTCTGCATGATCAAACCTATTTGAAGTGCAGGAATCAGAAATCATCCTGGTCGATCTTATAGTTTTTGTCAGAACTGAATTTACCTCTGAGAAGGGAGCTAAGTGATTCATTGAAATATTATAGAGTTGTCTCCTAAAAACCTCAGTACACTTGTGTGATTCAACTCATCACAAAAATCATCTATTATTTTAAAAATATATGTACTTACCAAAAGAAATAATTTATTATATCATCTCTGAATAGATAAGTTCAGTTTTTACTACCTTTAATATCACTTATATATATATATGAACATTTGCTAATTTATTTATAAAAATACATTTTAAAAAATGCTTTAATTTTTCTATGCTTTGTCATTTTACGTTCTATAGCAATAGGGTGCTACAAACTACGAGCCAAATTATGTGTCTGAATTTACTTAGAGTTTGTGTACTTTCTGTGATATCTTGTGTTTTCTTTCTTTTTAAAGTTATCTAGTTGATTCCCGTTGGTGTGTTGAAAGACTTGCCATTTCTCAACCATATAATTTTAGGCCTTTTACTTAATATTGTAATGGCTTATTCCCTACTACCACCACTAATATAGAGATAATAATACTTGCCTCAAAAGGTTATGGAAAATGAGTCATAATATTAAACAACTAAATGTGTGAAGTATTACCTAACATGTAGTTAAGTATTTATTAAATCTAGTTTTATTTTCATATCCTGATTTCATTCATTCATTCATGAAATCTTTTTGGATAACTTTTCATGCCAAGAACTGCATAATGGTTGGAAATTTAAAAAAATATATATATATATAATAAAACATTCTCTACTTCATGGTGCTCCCTGGGTATCATAGGCGTTTAAGATGATGACACAATACAATATGTTGAATGTCAGAAGTGGAATTATCTGCAGTCCCAAAGTATGCCATTCCATGTGTATGGGCACACAAAGAAGGGGCATTGATCCCAGTTAGAGAACTAGAGGGAAAGGAAGGAGAAGAATTGGGATTGGTAGGAAAGAACAAGAAAAGCAGGTACGTAGGATGAAAATGTGGTGACCACTAAAATCGCTGATGTAAATAGAGAAATCTAGAAAGCGGTTGAGATACATGTCAGAATCTAGAGAATTATTCTAAGCATGAAGTATACTTGGAGATGTAATCAACATCTAGAGTGAATAATAGCATCAGGGGAGGAGGGCAAGTAGAGTGAAACAGCCAGTTAGTGGCTAGCGAAGGGAATGCTAGGGAACCCTAGCCTTTAAGGAGCATGGAGAGGAACTCTTGAAGAGTGAGAGGAGGCAGCCAGAGCTGTCTCAAAACTACATGATGGGGCTTCCCTGGTGGCACAGTGGTTGAGAGTCCGCCTACCGATGCTGGGGACACGGGTTTGTGCCCTGGTCCTGGAAGATCCCACATGCTGCGGAGCGGCTGCGCCCGTGAGCCATGGCCGCTGAGCCTGCGTGTCCGGAGCCTGTGCTCCGCAATGGGAGAGGCCACAACAGTGAGAGGCCTGCGTACTGCAAAACAAAAAACAAACAAACAAAAAAACTACATGATGGGTATAAAGTTTCCAAATGCATAAGAACTGAGGAGCAAAAAATTTTGCAAAAAGGTCAGTCGATTTATATAAGGATTGAAAACCTTTTCAGATTTAGAATTAGAAGTTCCCCAGAGACTTCATTTTTTTTAGTAGTAATTTTTAAAAATTTTATTGGAGTATAGTTAATTTACAGTGTTGTGTTGGTTTCAGGTATACAGCAGAGTGATTCAGTTATACGTATGTTCATTCTTTTTCAAATTCTTTTCTCATATAGGTTATCACAAAATATTGAGTAGAGCTCCTTGTGCTATACAGGAGGTCCTTGTTAGTTATCTATTTTATATTTAGTAGTGTGTGTATGATAATCCCAAGCTCCTGATTTATCCCCCCCCCCATTTTTCCCCTTTGGTAAACATAAGTCTGTTTTCAATATCTGTAAGTCTGTTTCTGCTTTGTAAATAAGTTATTTTGTGTCATTTTTTAAAAATTAGATTCCTTATATAAGTGATATCACATGATATTCGTCTTTGTCTGACATACTTCACTTAGTATGATAATCTCTAGGTCCATCCATGTTGCTGCAAATGGCATTATTTTGTTCCTTTTTATAGCTGAGCAATATTCCATTGCATACATGTACCACATCTTCTTTATCCATTCCTCTGTCAATGGACATTTAAGTTGCTTCCCTGTCTTGACTAGTGTAAATAGTGCTGCAACGAACACTGAGGTGCATGTATCTTTTCGAGTTATGGTTTTCTCCAGATATATGCCCAAGAGTGGGATTGCTGGCTCACACATTAGTTCTATTTTTAGTTTTTTAAGGAACTTCCATACTGTTCTCCATAGTAGTTGTACCAACTTACGTTCCCACCAACAATGTAGGAGGATTCCCTTTTCTCCACACCCTCTCCAGCATTTATTGTTTGTAGACTTTTTGGTGATGGCTGTTGATTTTACGTTTCTCTGATAATTAGTGATGTTGATCATCTTTTCATGTACTTTTTGGCCATCTATATGTCTTCTTTGTAGAAATTCTATAATGATGAATATAAAAGCATCAAATCTCTTTGGACAAAAAAGTGTAGAGACTGTGAATGGCCTGTGTAGTGGAAAATACAAAACAGTGGAGGAATGTGTAAGATATGGCATTCACAAAAACTGATCTAATTATATGCATAGAAGGATGGTTTATTATTGCCAAGTAAAGGACCTGACAATTATCATCCTGTTTTTCTTTCTTTTTATCCTCTCTCCAGAGACTTTAAAATTAGAAAATTTCAGTAGATTATTTTAGTAAGATTATTTTATAGATTATTTCAGTAGAGTAAATGTAAACTACTCTCTCAAAACACAAGATAAAAAGAGAACATATAGGTAAATTTTTCCATTTGGATTATCAGTCAATATTATCACTAAATATTGACCACATGCAATTTAAAAGCCTGTTTCTATATTTTTTCTATTTAATGTTTCTAAATATGAAAATGTATATGTAAATATAAATTTTTAAAAATTGTTATTAAATCTAAATATTTTCTGAAAAATGAAGATATTCCTTTTAAGTTCTTTGCTCAAACTCTCCTATTTGATAAATTCTCTAGTTGGATTTTAATGGAATTTTTCTTCCAAATTGTGCATTTTTCCTATATAAAATTCAGGTCATTATCATTCATTTCTGCATTAAATTTCTTAATCTTTGAAAAATTTTTCATTTAAAAATTAATAACCTATATTCTGTATAAAATTCATATTCAATTTTTCAGAATAAAGAAAAAATTGAGTATTAGGACTTCACATTGTAAAAATTTACATATACATTTTAAAATGTTTATCTTTGCTATGATTTTTTCATAATCTATTGTTTTTTTCTTTACATGTACCCACTTACTTCCTGACCTAGTAAGGCAGCTATTCTATTTCATATACAAATGAAGAGAGGAAGGATGAGCAAATCTGAAATTTTAATTGTATGTGCTTTAAAAAGTCAAACAAAAATCCTTAAATGATCTTGGTGCTTAGACTATAAATTCAGTGACCCTATTTTGGTCTTTTTGGTGGTTAGTTTCTTAAAGTCTGAATATCATGTATGCTGAGTTGATAGTTATGGATTTTTTAAAAATCATAAACCACTCAGGTGATTGTGGGCTTCTATACTTTTTCTGCACCTATTATTCCTATATTCTACCCTGTCTTAAATTTTTTTTAAGTTATAAAAGGAATTCTTTGTATCATCTTTTTGTATCCTCTCTCCCACGTCTGCCTCTAACTGTAATCCGTTCTCGCTCTATTATCACTCAATTTTAGCCTCTATGTCCCTGCTGTCTTTTTATTTCTCCCTCTTTGTCCATATTAGCCCTTTGAACCATAACTTTCTGAGAAAATGGAAATGCCCTCCATCTGCACTGTTCAATATGGTAATGAGTAGCCATGTGTAAATACTGAGCACTTGAAATGAGGCTAGCAAGTCTGAGGAAGTGAATTTTTAATTTTATTTAATTTTAATTAATTGAAATTTGAATAACTTCACATGGCTAATGGTTACCATATAGGACAATGCAGCTTTATACCCCTTATTCATTCTCATTTTCTCATTCTTTCTCCTCTGCCTTGGTATATATTTCTTCTTTGTCTCTGTCTCTAATTCTAACTGTAGTTATTTTTTTTTCAGAACTTAGGGTCACTTGCTTAACCCAAATGAAAGGCAGAAACTATACTTCAAGTGCAACCACAAGGCAATGATCCTGTTCATAACATTAACTCCTCTTCCAGCACCTCCAAGGGCTGCTGACTGGAGCTGTTTGAATCTTTTGCTGGTTCAGTTGTGATAAACTCTGAGGGGGTTTATCATACACTACTTTTTTTTTGGTTATTGTTCTTGAACTCCACAAAAATCAGAAGCCATTAGGACACTTTCAAGTTTATGATTCTTGAAGTGAGTTGAAGGCAAGGAAATGTTGCAAACGACTTTAAGCTTGAACAACGTAGGCCTTTACTCTCATGATCTTTTACTCTTTCCAACATTGTTCCTCACATTATTTGCCCTAACTCACTTATCGATCTTATACATTCTGCATCTTCTTTCAGATACTACTCTATTAAAATACATCTTCAGTCTATTCTTTCAATACTTAAGGCATGTCCAAAATTTGATATATCCCATATTTTAGAGATCAGGTGAAGCCTCAACTGAAGCAAAGACCATTCAATTTTAACTTTTACAGCATTATTTCTAAAACCACTGTATTATAAAGCTGTTTACTTTTCAAATTCTTAGATCCATGGGAAATTTTATTTTTGCTTATATACATTGTAGGATTTACTGCTTCGTTTAAGAAAAGTTAACTTACTAATCAGGAAAATGAATCAAAAGCCTTTAAGTATTTTGTATAACACTAGTAAGAACAGACTAAGGATTTTTAAAAAGGCTAGCTAAGCTTGCTCCCAGAAAACTTGTGAGCACATTACAATTGCATGTTAAATTGTAATCTCTCAGTAAAATGATTATGTCATTTTAAATTGTGTGAATCTGTGCCTTCCTAATGATTTTATTTTTCTTTGTGATAGAATGCCTCCTTTTCCCTTTCTGTCACATATACATGTGCAGACACACACACAAAGGTTTTCAAATTCTTGTGCTGGATTTGAAAAGCTCTGAAAGCCAACCAAACTAGTTTCACTCCCTTTGAAATAAAATAAGCAACCTGTCATCTACTGAGTTTAAAGCACTATTCCAAAAATATGTTCAATAAAATTTATATGTTTTAAAGTTTAACTTTGGAGTTTTTTTCTTTTTGTTTTGTTGCTTTTTAAAAATGGAGACATTCATATTTCATGGCTATTTTTTTGGAAGAATTTTCAGAAACATTTTAAAGAAGAAACTTTAAATTTAATTCAAAATTAATTTATCTATACATTCACACTTACAGACAAGTTTTAAGATTCCTGAGAAGCCCCAGTTTCCCAAACAATACTAACGTATTTATTTTCACCACAAAATGAAATCGATCCAAAAACATGACTTTTATGATTCTATAAAACCAATGCTTATCATCTTATCAACAATGACCAAAACTATATTTGCCTCTGAGGGGTGGGATAGGGAGGGTGGGAGGGAGGTGCAAGAGGGAGAAGATATAGGGATATATGTATATGTATAGCTGATTCACTTTGTTATACAGCAGAAACTAACACACCATTGTGAAGCAATCATACTCCAATAAAGGTGTTAAAAATAATAAAAGCTAAAGTGATATACACAGTGTTTCACTGCTCCAACTTCAGGTAGTGGGTAAATAAGAATGACAATAAAATACAGTGTGTGACAGGATGAAGTCAGGTAACAGGAATCCAGTAGATCTTACTGAAGTCACCATTCATCCTGCTTATACAGGTAACAAAGCTTGGCTGACATGCAGGTGATAGATGGCTGGCTCTATCCACTCACTGAGTGGAACATGTAGATGAATAATCATGATTCAGATCTGTACCTTAGTTATTCAACAAGTTACTCTGTATAGTGAATTTGGGGGGTATCTTGTGGGTATCACAAGAATAAACACAAAAGTAAAATCTGCCAATATTAAATATGTAAATTCTAATTTTTTCTTATCTGGACTATTGTCTCCTGTAAATAAGAAAATTTAAAAACTGTCAGTGTTGGCTAAGAGAGTTTCATATATACTGTATCCATACTTTTTGTGCTCTTACTATTGTTTTAAGATTTTATGATTTTTCTTGTTTCTGTTAACTCAGGCCAATTAAAGCAATTCCTTTTGTGGGCATTTGGGTCATTGTTTTCAAGTTTATTGATTCAACTGCATTCTATAAATATTTGTGAAAAATCACTTCTTGTCATACTCCATGCCAGATGCTGGCAAAATAAAGATAAATGAGGCACAATTACCATGGTGAAGGAAGTAACTAGATACCACAGTAGATGATGGAGTTCTACAACTTGAGTACGGAAGAGGGCTGCAGTCTGTAGTACCTCATTACCCACAGAATTATGAAGACAGAACACATCAGGGTGGAGATTTTGGTGTGTATATTAGATGTCACCTCCAGAAAGAATTGCAGTCTTCTTTTCCCGTTTGCCTGGTGCTATTAAGAAAGTACGAATCCACTGAATTCTGAATACTAATCTTGTGACAAGTACTTTCAAATGTATGACAACTATAGGTTTCATGTTGTGGACAGCTTGGCTACAAAACACTAAATAAATGGAGAGCCTAGGTATAGTGGCACTAGGTGGGAACACTTAGGCTTTCCTGAGAGTAGAGTGATGAGTATCCACACAGATCTGCATTGGTATCAAGGAGCAAGGCTAACCGTTTGATTGATGTCACTCCCCACTCCTTGACTGCAAGTCTGTTAAATAAAACAATGTAGGCTGTCTTGGACACATCATGTGCTATGGAAGATATTAAGTTTCAATTCCTTTTCCCATAAAGTTGACAAGTTCTTATATCATACCATAAAAAAATCCTCTGTCTCTAGCAGAAACCAATCAACATATAGGAAAGAGAAGATACTTAATATTATAAAAAGAATGTAAAGTTAAAGGCAATGTAGTAAAGAATTATTGGCAAACAGTTGCTATTTGTGTTGATCTTTCCTTTCTTTCCAAGTTTTGATTTTAGATTTTAAGGATTTTTAGGTTAGCAACATCATATCTAGGTTTTCTCATATTTTTGTATATCAGCAAGATTTCACACTTCTTGATATGTTATGATTTTAGACGTTTGTGCTTTAAGAGTCCCCCCAAAATGTATCTTGGGTATTGAAATTCTAGACTTCAAATTCACAGAACAGGAACCATGTCTTATTTCTTTTTGTATCCCTCACAGATTGCTTTGTAAATAACTATTTATTTACTAAGATATAGGGTTTACTAAATAATATCTGAATGGCAAGTCAAAAATCAGTAGTTTTTTTTTCTAATTTGTCCAGGCACTTAGGAAAAATTCTCGCTAACAATTTATAGCATAACACCAAATGTAACACGTAGGGAACATAATGCATATAAAAGGCGTGGAACATATTTAAATGCTATGTAAGCAGGATTAGACATGAATTATCTGTGGAAAGATCATGTTTTCCTTAATTTACAATCTCTAGGTACATATTATTTATTATATATGAAACATAGTGTTCTAACACACTGTTTTTCCAAATAGTCTGAGACTTGGTAGGTAAATTAAATTTCACTGGTGCTACTTTCACTGGTCTAAGTCATTCCTAGTGATGGCTCACACTCTTGTTTCTTGAATTCAATGCTGCCCACAACCTGGGGTTATGCTTTTGTTATTTGATAAAGCAATGACCATGTTATTGAGGAATAAACATCTAAGTCCCTAAAATACGCTCATATTTTTCTCCACTTACCCCAAACATAACTACCGTGTAATATAATAGATGCTGAAGAACTGAACATTTCCCACTGACCCTTGCTAAACACTAGCCCCAACTATTCCTCACTACCCCTCTTTTTTAAAATTAATTTTTTATACTGGAGTATAGTTGAATTACAATGTTGCATTAGTCTCAGGTGTATACCTATTCAGTTATACAAATACATATATCCATTCTTTTTCAGATTCTTTTCCCATATAGGCTATTACAGAATATTGAGTAGAGTTCCCTGTGCTATACAGGAGGTCCTTGTTGGTTATCTATTTTATATATAGTAGTGTGTATATGTTAATCCCAAACTCCTAATTTATCCCTACCCCACCATGTTTCTCCTTTGGTAACCATAAGTTTTCCAAGCCTGTGAGTCTGTTTCTGTTTTGTAAATAAGTTAATTTGTATCATTTTTTTAAGATTCCACATATAAGTGATATCATATGATATTTGTCTTTATCTGACTGACTTCACTTAATATGATAATCTCTAGGCCCATCCATGTTGCTGCAAATGGCATAATTTTGTTCTATTCTATGGCTAATATTCCATTGTATATATATACCACATCTTCTTTATCCATTCTTCTGTCAGTGGACATTTAAGTTGCTTCCATGACTTGACTATTGTAAATAGTGCTGCAGTGAACACTGGGGTGCATGTATCTTTTCGAATGATGTTTTTCTCCAGATATATGCCCAGGAGTGGGATTGCTGGCTCACACGTTAGTTCTATTTTTAGTCTTTTAAGGAACTTCCATACTGTTCTCCATAGTGGTTGTACCAATTTACATTCCCACCAACAGTATAGGAGGATTCCCTTTTCTCCACACCCTCTCCAGCATTTATTTTTTGTTTGTAGAACTTTTGATGATGGCCATTCTGACAGGTGTGAGGTGATACCTCATTGTAGTTTTCATTTGACCACTCCTCTTGTTATACCCAAATTGACTCACCAACGGAGGCTAAGCCCGGCTTCAGACATAATGTCTTTATATATGATCCTGTATTTGTCATAGCCACATACAAATACTCAGAAAAAACAAATCTGACTGATCATCTTCAATCTAAGGTATATAGATTTGGCTGAGAATCAGAGCATGGCCAAGGAAGACAGAAGGAGAAACCAGAAAGTAGTTAGCTGAAATACAGGGCAAAGCTGATGAAATTGGAAACTTGAATTTATGTGGTTTTCAAGGTCACATATAATCTTTATCAAAATTGTCTATATTGGTTGCTGAGAAGTTATCAACAAAGATTGAAATCAGATATATATATATATATATATTAATCTATATTTATCCCCTTTTCTATAAGTTATTTACATGTTAAAATGACCAAAAATTTTTGTTATATAAAGGAATGATCAGGGTTGAATCTGGAAACAATTTTAACTTTTATCTTTTGCACTCTCCTATATAGTAATATACACATATGTATATCTTTATTTTAATGTGTATATGTTTATATACATATATGTACATATATAGAATATATCCATATGTGTGTCTATATACACACATATATATGCAAAGATGCACATTTTCTAGAAATATATCCCCAAATTTCTATCCCTGTGCTTCTCCTAAGTATATAGTACCCCAAGTTAGTTTTCTTTGACTCTTAGAAACATGTAATCTGTTGGAAGAGAAGATATTGCATTAATAAGTAATTTTTATCTTTAAATGTCTAACTTCCTATGGATACTTACGTTTGTATACTCAAAAATAGTTCAAGTCAACAAAACCCAGTAGCAAAAACTACAGTTGATGGCCAGATCTTGTTTCGTAATACCATTCTCCAAAATGCAACCAGTACTCTTTGGAGAAATGGCTGTTTCTAGGACTGGGACAGAAAATGTGTATGATGATTGTAGAGTATTTTGTAGTGCCAGAAAGTAAGGAAGTGACACACACACACACACACACACACACGCAATGATGAAGAAATACAAAAGTGATACAGGGGCCAGCCAAAAGACCTGGCACAATTTGAGAAACAAAATAGAATACTTTTAGATTATAAGGTATAAAATATCCATGCATTCATGTCGATATAAAGAAATGATTGAATAAATGAGGAATAATAGACAAATTTCCTGCACAGAAGAATTTAAAACCATTTATGTAGATATGCTACCCTTCAGAAGGTACAGATTAACTCCCCACACCTTAAGTGTGAGCTGTGCGTAGTGACTGTTTTCAGGAGTACAGTATGGAAAGGGAAGAAAGTTACTTGACAGTGGAGAAACCTAATAAACACTACCTCAAGTTACATGAACAAGGTTAGCATCAAAAATGGTGTCATATTGACAGTATATACTCATGAAGCAATGTGCTAAGAATGGCATTTTACTTCTGAGCTCTTCCTCCAAAAAATACACAACCCCAGTCTAATCATGGGACAAAAATCAGACAAATCCCAATTGAGAGACATTCTACAAAATGATGAACAGTAATAAAAACTGTTAAGATCATCAAAACCAAGGAATGTCTGAGAAACTGTCATAGACAAGAGGAGTCTAAAGAAACAACACTGTTAGATGCAAGATGGTATCCTGGATGAAATCCTGAAACTGAAATGGGGCATTAAGAAAAAAATGAGGAAATCATAATAAAGCATGAACTTCAGTTAATAAAATATATCAATATTAATTGTGACAAATGTATCATACTAATATAAGATTTTAATAATATGGGGGACTGGGCATGGGGTATATGGGAACTCTTTATCTTCACAATAATTCTGTAAATCTAAAATTGTTCTAAGTTTATTAACACAAATAACTCAATTTACCAGAAAAATTATCTTTATATCAGTCCTTAAAGTATATTTTTGTGTATATGTATTAGTTCATAATATTTTTTGCTTTCACCCACTATTCCATATCCCTTGGGGTATAGTATGCTTTTCTTCTGCACAGATTATGGATTTGCCTTTGACTTGGTTTGTTCAATGATCTGTGAGTGGTTTTGGTTCTTGTGTGGTTTGGCTTGAACTCTTTTACTCCTGGGTCGACCATGAAAGCAATATCCCTGGGTAGTGCTTGCCCACGGAGAATGTGAACACATGTGGAATATATCTGAACCCTACTCAAATCCCAGAGCCAAGCTGAGCTCACTGAAATATGATGCAGTGTCACCCAGTTGTTAAACAGACCATGAGTAGAAGAATAAATGCTTGCTAGATAGGCCACTGAATTTTCTGGTGGCCTGTTAGTTTATTACAACAATAGCAGAATAATTTAGTGTGTAACACAAATCTTCATGGAGATGACCGTTGCTCTTTGCTGTAATGTATGTGCATCCCTATTAATTGTGTGTGTGTGTGTGTTCAGTATGAGCACAAGTCAAATTTCTAAAAAACTTGTTCTACTGGGAAAATGCCAGCTAAGTGTATAATACTATTTTAACTAGTATTCAATAAATCAGTAAAACCATATGTAACTGACATACTTTGATTATAGTCTTTTATTTAGGAAATGATTTTAGTTCATCATAGTTAACGTGGTTTTTTTATTCAAGATTTTGTGAAGCAGACCCAGTCCAATTTCACAGTCATGCCATTTGTAAACTGGTGTAATCCAGTGAATTATGAATGTTGGAATGGACTCATATATTAGGGGCTCTCTCTCTCTGTGAATATTGAAATGTATTTTGCTGATATAAGTGATAATTGTTTAAAAAGAAATTTAACAGCATCAGCAGTAAATGAAGTACTATTTGAATATATGTGTATGTCTTGATTTTTTAAATACATGGTGCATATGTTTTTGTGCATATATAACGTCATGCATTTAACACACAGAGATACATAAAATCTCATGTACGCCCCCCTCCAAATATGTATAAATGAGTAAATACCTAGGCAGTGCGCTAGATGGCGCTATAGCATATAAAAATGTAATTTTCCTTTAGAATCCATGGATTATGACCCCATAGGTCTAGGTCTTGAGAAACTCTAGCAACAATAGTCTGTATGAAATGCATTAAGTATTATTTTTCTCTTATTGAATAGAATTTAATTGTAAATATATGGAATATAATCTTCCTGAGTCACATAAAATGGCACTAATAGTAAAGGAAAAAGTTTTAGCAAAGAATATTTCTGTTATGCTCCTTATATGTTGAAACATTTTCCATAAGAATTTATATAGTTAAATACTGAACTATCAAAATGTGTTATTTTTGGCAATGTGCTTTGCTGACGAGATAAGCATATGTTTATTGTTTTAATTTATATATTTCACTTTTTATTTTTACAAGCTTCTTTGAATAATGAAAAATATTTGGGGCATAATATTTAACTTAATATATGATATTACGTTGAATGGCAAGTAAAATGTTTAAAAGTTTTTCTTACTGTGGCTATTATATTAGCCATAATTTCAGGTTTCAGGGCCAAAAGAAGGATATCCTAAAAAGCACAGAATGTTTCATAGCTTTTCATCCTTCTTAACCTTCTACATTGTCCTCCTGGTAACACATCACATATCAGGAGATCATTAGGCAAATGCAGATAATTGGCAATTTTGATTAAACGTGGAAAAAACTATTTTGTAAAGAAATAAAAACATGTATCATAGTGGACTAAGTGTCCCTAATGACTGTGAGTAGGTTGACACATATAGTAATTAGAAAATGACTCTAAAATAAGACATTCTGTACACACACAGACACACACCCATAATTCCATTGATTTTTAAGTTACATGTAGCATCCTGAAGGAAAACTAACAAGAATAGTAAGTCAATACTTTTACAAAGGTCTGAAAATTTAAGGGACAAACTTAACAGTAATATCCAACATCAAATGTATGTGTGCAAAGCATTTCCTGAACAGAAAGGAAAGAAAAGGCATGGTGAGAATAGGTTGAGGATGGAATAATAATATTTGTGGACAGGGAAATTATTTGTCCAGTACTGTGTTAGTTTTCTTAATATTGACTATAATTATATCAAAACTCCTTTCATATTTATTTTCTAGGCATCTTTCAAATATGCCACTGAGAATTATTCTATTCCCAAAGTGATTTTCAATGTGTTTATTGAGATGTCAAATACCATAAAATTCGTGGCCCTTGTTTTCTAACAGTCACCATCGTGGAGGGTAAAAGTAGTTGGCTCTGTACTTTCATGATGCTGGATGTCAGCAGTGGAGGATTCCATGCTTTATAGTAGGAGATATGAACCTCCCTCCCCATTTTTAAAAAAATATTTATTTATTTATTTTTGGCTGCGTTGGGGCTTCATTGCTGCACACAGGCTTTCTCTACTTGCGGCAAGAGGGGGCTACTGTTCGTTGCGGTGCACGGGCTTCTCACTGCGGTGGCTTCTCTTGTTGTGGAGCACAGGCTGTAGGTGCACAGGCTTCAGTAGTTGTGGCACGTGGGCTCAGTAGTTGTGGCTCGCGGGCTCTAGGGCGCAGGCTCAGCAGTTGTGGTGCACGGGCTTAGTTGCTCCGTGGCATGTGGGATCTTCCTGGACCAGGGCTTGAACCCGTGTCCCCTGCATTGGCAGGTGGATTCTTAACCACTGCGCCACCAGGGAAGCCCTCCCTCCCCATTTTTTTTACCCACTCTGTTATCTTATCACTCTTAGTCTTCAGTTGGCTCTATACTTAGGGCCACACGGAGACAATTCAGGTATCCCTTTTAAGTTGCACCCTATTAACAGAGCCTACTGAACTGAGAAGTAGGAGTGTAAGGCCAATTAATAATCAAATGCTTTTGCTTTTTGTTTTTGTTCATGTTTGATGTTTTTCTCTGTTGAGAATCTCAGGAGAAGGAGTGTTGTCTTATCTGGTAACAATCCAGTATTCAGTAGTCTTAGGATCATCATATCTTATATTACATTTTGCCTAAAATGTATAATTGTGGGCTCTAAAAATAAATCTAAGATTAAAATATGATTGAAGTAAAAAAATATATATAAACAACATTTTTGAATGCTGTCAGAGGCAATTTTCTTAAATAATTTTCTCTAAAAGAGAATAATAATGATGGTTGAAAATGTTGTTTCATGATCCAGGCAATGCAGGAAAGCAAAATTTTAGAATTGCTTAGAAAATAACACATTGATTAGAATTAAAAGTTTTATTTTCTGCTTTTTAAAAAAATTTTGGGTTTTAGTGTCTTCACTCCTTTATGTCTTGCCTACTTTTGACTTTTTCTTTTTACCTGGATTCAGTTGTCATCTCCTAGATGAACCAATCTTGATTACCTAAACAAGTTATGCTTAATTAATTGTAATATTTGTATTAGTGTTATAAACTGAACTGTGTTCCTCCAAATTCATATGTTCAAGTCCTAACCTCCAGTACCTCAGAAAATGACTATATATGGAGGTAGGGTCTTTAAAGAGGTAGTTAAGTTAAAAATGAGGCTGGTTTGGTGGGCCCTAATCTATTCTGACTTGTGTCTTTATAAAAAGAGGAGATTATAACATACAGAGAAACACCAGAGGCACATGTGCACAAAGGGAAGACCAGGGGAAGACACAGAGAGAAGGTGGCTATTTGCAAGCCAAGGAAAGAGACCTCAGAAGAAATAAGACCTGACCATATATTGATCATGGACTTCTGGCCTCCAGGGTAGTGAAAAAATAAATTAGTCTTCTTTAAGCCACCTAGTCGGTGGTATGTTATTATGGCAGCCCTTGCAAACTAATACAAATAGTAAGCATTAACCTTAACATTTTGGAATGTTGACTAATACTTTATGCATTTTATGAGTCAATGCTCATGTGAAAAGTAGTTTTTCAATCACATAGCACGTTTTTCTTCTTAGGAAATAGTAAGATGGGCTGTTTTGCCCAAGAATCATAGTAGTTCAATATTACTGGCATGGTGCACATTTGATCATGCTCTTGAGTTTCCTCCAGTTAAATATTATGAAAATGTAGATGTCCAACATGACTAATGATATCACTAGTTTATTCCTTTTGTATGTCCTGAATTTACATTTTACAATTTGATTATATTAATCAGTAAAAATATATATATATATTTTTAAAATTCTCTCTCTATATATAGATATATATAGATAGAGTTTTAATACTTTCAAAGCAAACGAAAACCCTGCCGCCCTCCACATAAAAGAGTTTGTTTCCTTATTGAACAATTTGTTTTCTGCTTTGTTTACTAAGTTCTTAAAATATCACAATAATATAAGGCAGGTCATAGAGGAATTAATTTCTAATATAGCAAAATTAACTTTAGTGTTAAATAAAACCCACCAATATTCATTCATTTATTCAAAAACATACTCAGCACCTCTTAGGTACTAAGCACTGTGTTTTACATTGCAGATACAATTTTGAACCAGACAGAAATGGCCCCAATCCCCTAAAGTACAAACCATATTGACTGAATAGAGCGTGTGATTTTCTTTTCCCGACACTGATAAGTAAAAAAGTTTTGAAACAGTGCCATTTATTAATAGTCTTTTATACCTAATGATTATCTAATTTATACTTATACCTCAGAAAACCAAATATTAATAATTTAACCTGTTATTATGATTTAATAGAAGAGATTGCAAAATTTGGAACGAAAACATTCCTTAGTTTACAACCTAGCTTTGCTGTGTCATAGTTTTATTATTTTGGGCAAATTACTTAAACTATTCAAACCTGTTTGCTTATGTGTAAGCCCCCATTATTAATATTTACCTTGAAGCTTGACTTAAAGTCAGAGATCATAAGAAGTACATGGTGGGCATATAATAATTATTACCTTTATTTTTATATTAAAATTAATAGTATTAGGTTTAATCAGATAAAATTATGTCAGAACACATATGTCAGAATTACTTTCAAAGCAATCTTGGGTTCCAGATCAAGCTACTTTTTTGATGGTCAGGTTTTTAACCATTGTGCATTTTACTTAGCAAATATATAAACTTTTAAAGAGACAAACAAAAAAACCTTTTATTATATTCACCAGAATTAAACACAGTATCCGATATGGCAATATGGTTCCAGTTTTTCATTTCCAAGTGTCATTCTAACAAGATTCAAATGTAATATTTTTTAGTGAGGTTCTATATAAATTCAGTAATGAGAACAGTTGTGTTGTTTTAGCTTAATTTTTTTTCTGCCTCACATTGTGCCTGAGAATTCTTTTTTATTCTTATGGTGTGTGTGTGTGTGTGTGTGTGTGTGTGTGTGTGTGTGTGTATGTGTGTGTATGCATGCATGTGTTTGTGTGTGTTTAAAGTGTCCTGTTCTGATTCTATTACCCTAGGGCTTGATTTTCTTTTGTGAGTTTTGAGATTCCATAGAAAGAAGACTGCTTTCAACATGTAAATGCTTCTGCCACTTTACATTTAGTGAAGCAGGTCGTTTTAGCTTCCTTCCAGCAGTAAGATTCATTATTTTAGTGAGTTTTGACATAGGCTCTGATTGGTTAAAAAACCTATGTTCATCATTTGCAGTTTTACTTTTGTTTTGGTATTAGGAAGAATATAGAACATATTCAGCAGTAAAACCCTAGTCAAGTGATTTAATCTGTAAGAAAAATAAGCCTTACCTTGAAATGCTTTTAAATATGTTTTTTGTTTATTTAGGGGTTGGAGGAGGGAAAGGTCACTGTTAATAGAGAGCTTTAACCAATTCTGACAAATCTGTAAACTAAAATGATGGTTCATCATAAGATTATGAAAACTCCTAAAAAGGGCATAATGGAAATATTTAAACTTTCTACTTTAGGATAAATGGTATTAAATCATGACCCTCATAGTCATCCTACATAAAGTTATGCTGCGATCACTGATCTTTCCTCAATCTCCTCTGGAAAGTGGTATCAACAACATTGACACATTAAAAAAGGAAAGATAAACCCACTAGCATTTGATGAGTTAATGTGATAATAATTGGCATTGTGCTATTCATTTAGAAGTATTTAGAAAAAGAGTAAAAACCTGCAGAAACCTATCATCTTTATATGAGGCTCCCAAGCTGTCTCTAAGCAGACTGGCTGTACCTCAGTGGTCACATGAAGCCCCCTTTGTCATATGACTTTAGGGGCATGAACATATAACTACCCTCTTGAAAACTCTATCTGAATTTAAGTTTTAAATGATACTAATTAAAATGGTACTAATTAAACGTAAATGGTACAATTACTCTCACAAGAATAGGTACAAAATATTTTTGAAGTAATCTGCACTTCTCAAATTTAGGACTATGTTTCTAATTATTTTTGTATATTTTCTTGAACATTCTTGTTTTTCCTATCTTCCAAATGATGCACCACTGGTTCTTTTTTTTTTTTTTAATCTTTATTTTTGGCTGCGTTGGGTCTTTGTTGTTGCGCGTGGGCTTTCTCTAGTTGCAGCGAGCGGAGGCTACTCTTTGTTGTGGTCCGCAGGCTTCTCATTGCGGTGGCTTCTCTTGTTGCAGACCATGGGCTCTAGGCATGCGGGCTTCAGTAATTGTGGCATGGGGGCTCAGTAGTTGTGGCATATGGGCTTAGTTGCTCCGTAGCATGGGAGATCTTCCCAGACCAGGGCTCAAACCCATGTCCCCTGCATTGGCAGGCGGATTCTTAACCACTGTGCCACCAGGGAAGTCCCATTCCACTGGTTCTTGTTTTGGATTTTCATATTACCATTACTCGTTTTAGTGACTCTAATTCTTATTGAAAAAATAAAAAAGCTACATACCCGTTCCTAACAAAAACAATTGGACTTCCCAAAAAACATAAATGGACTCCATAGATCAAGAATCCCAACTTTGACAACCTTTAATAAACTTAGAAAATGATAACCCATTTGTCTTAATAAATTTATTCTAATATTTTCTACAATATACATTTTTGAGGCTGCTAAATACTGTGTGTGTGTGTGTGTGTGTATACACACACACACATATATATTTCTGAGATTAAATTTGACCAGCTCCTAAATCTGAGACTTGGAAGATTTGGATATACTTTTCTCTCTTTTTTTTTTTTTTTTTTGCGGTATGCGGGCCTCTCACTGTTGTGGCCTCTCCCGTTGCGGAGCACAGGCTCCGGACGTGCAGGCTCAGTGGCCATGGCTCACGGGCCCAGCCGCTCCGCGGCATGTGGGATCCTCCCGGACCGGGGCACAAACCCGTGTCCCCTGTATCGGCAGGCGGACCCTCAACCACTGCGCCACCAGGGAAGCCCCTACTTTTCTCTTTATGTTAGAAAATGAAAGTCCCTTTGCACGCCGTGGAAAAATACACAATTCCCAGGCTTTTAAAATACTATATCCCATGTAGTAGTATTTATTGATTCATTACAATATGACACAATTTCCACTTCATTGAGTGGACATTTATTACTATCTAGCCTTCAAGTTAATTTCAGTGATATTATTAGGTCAGTTTTAACTTTTTGCACAAAATGTGAGCCCATATCCATTATTGGATGTCATTAACGTATCTAAAGGTGTAATCTGGCCATTGAATGTGAAAATAGGTATGCTTTTCATCGCCTGTCAGTGCTATTAAACTACAGTATTTTTCACTTCCATAGTAATTTAACTGTATGTTTTTAACTTGATGTTTCTACTATGATTTTTTTTAATTGCGCTTCATACTATGTCTGCCATCAAACTTCATCCAAAAACCTATCTCTGCCAGACTCAAATGGATACAATTATTTTCCTAGAAAAAATGTGAGCCTGGAATATGTCCACTTTGCTTCCGTTTGAACTAATCTAAGCTTTTATATTTTAAAGTTCTCCATGGATATTCTTGGACATGTCAGAGATCTTTTACCTTTGTTCATCAGTATATGTTGCTGTGAGTTGGTTCTGGTTTGTTAAGCACTTTAAAGAAATGGAAAACTTATATTCTATAGGGTTAAGAAAGGGAATCTTATAGAAGAAAATATGCTTTACTGTTATCCATGAATTTAATCTTTATCTTTTAAATATTTATTAGTTATACTAAGTGAATTTAACAATATATGTGATCAATAATGAACTTTTTAAGTATAGAAAGATGTGTGGAGAACATGAACTGAACGTTTTATGACTATTTGACCAATGTGAAACTATCCCTGGCTAAAGAAATTTCATTTTCTGGCTCCTAAATCTTGAAATAAAGAATGTTTAACATAAAAACACCTTTATAATTGGCTCTAATATAGGCAGAAGGAGACCAAACACACAATTAATACATAATCTCAATTTAGGAATGATTTCAGAAATTTCTGGAAAAACAAGTGATTTCACAAGAAAAATAATAGTTGTAGAGCATCTTGGTCTGATTTCTCTGAACTTTATTTGCAAAGGAAAGAAGTTATGAATGACTGTTGAAAGAAGGTAAAGTCCTATCTGATCCAAAAAGACTAAGCTTCCTGAAACACTATTTTTTATAATACAGTCAGGCCACCATTCAGTATGGTGTTAAAATAACAATCTGAACTCTTTTATTTAACTGAATATTCGCAAATAATAGATTTTCCTGTGACCTCACCAAGCTCTACAATGTCAAAGCTACCTCCTTAAGAAAGGAGGCAGAATTAATGCCCAAGCATGCCTTCCAATTATATCTCACTTTGGCTTTCCTGTGTCCAAGGAAATACATTTCTGTCTCTTGTACCCTGCTTTGAGTGGCATTAATTTCTATTGATTGATTATTCCATTTCTAATTATTTCCATAAATGATACAGGGAAAAACATTAAATACATTTTATCTTCTAATTTGTGTCTGTAAGATATTTCGAGTAATCCACCTATTTGTTATTTGTGTTAAAATTTGACAGGTCAATTTGCCCAAATAAGGGTAACCTGGATGCCTCAGGATCTGAAAATAATATCAAATGAAAAATGATTTAAGAGTTGGAAAAGGCATTTAATCAAAAATCATGTGACATAAAAACCATGAATTTTTATCATCTGGAATCCTAAATTCCTGCTTCCAGCTCCACTATCTAGAGCCAAACCGGGCTAGTTCAAATCAGACAGGTTTAATTTTTCCCATATTGTGGAAGAGATACTCATATGCCTAAGAAGTTCAGTAAAAGACTGATGCAAAATAAAATCTTACCACATGGTGAGGGACATGAATATATCCTGATAAATTGTGGGAAGAAGGCAGAGGTTAAGCAAACAGTGAAATAGTGACCCCGTCTGCTCATATTACCTATGTAACTTGGAAGAGAATTAAAAGTTATCAAATGCTTTACAGAACATTGTCTTTAATATCCTATTCAAAATCAGTGCTTCAACTTGTCTTAGTAACAGAATATCTATTCCCATTTCCCAAATCTATGTTATAGAAAGGCAGCAGGGCTCCATGCACTTAAACACAGCTGTACAATAATACTTATTGGTTTACTATTCAGTATTAGCTACCTGAATAATATTTGGGATTTCTTAGAAGCTCTATTTGGTTTTAGTGTATATTACACTAAAGACACAGAGTTAAAATGTTGTATTCTAAAGTCATTTGAAATAATTATCATTTGTGCATGTATGTTAGGTCCCCAATATGAT
Source organism: Globicephala melas (assembly GCF_963455315.2). Lineage (NCBI taxonomy): Eukaryota > Metazoa > Chordata > Mammalia > Artiodactyla > Delphinidae > Globicephala > Globicephala melas. Next base: position 15,495 of record NW_027207662.1, on the reverse strand, counting down.
ATGTGGTTGGATTAATTTATTTTAGTTAGTTTTCAATTAGAGGAAATTGCTTTTGTAATTAATTTGGTTTTTATTTTTTTAATTGAAATACATTTGACATACATTGTTTAAGATGTACTACATGTTAAATATGTATTGTAATATGACTGACATTGTAGTGATAATTAGTAGCTCTTTCACATCACATAAGTATTTCTTTAGTTGGAATAATTAAGATAAGTTTGATGATTATAATACAGTATTGTTGTCTATATTGACTATACTGTGCACTAGATCTCTAGGGCTTATCTACTACTGGTTGCAAGTTTGTACCTTTCAACAACATCTATCCTATCCCTCCCACCTCCATTCTTAGCCCCATCCCCTGGTAACCACCATTTCACTCTCTGTTTTTACAAGTTTGGCTTTTTTAGATTCCACATATAAGTGATACCATATGGTATTTATCTTTGTCCGACTTGTTTCACTTAGCATAACATTCTCAAAGTCTATCCATGTCACACATGGCAGAATATCCTTATTTCTCATGGCTGAATAATATTACACACACACACACACACACACACACACACACACACACCCCACATCTTCTTTATTCATTCTTCCATCGATGGATACATAGGTAGTTTCTGTATCTTGGCTATTGTGAATACTGCTGCAATAACATGGGAATGCATATATCTCTTCAATGTCATGTTTTTATTTGGGTATTTACCCAGGAGTGGAATTGCTGGATCATATGGTAGATCTATTTAATTTTTGGATAAACCTCCATATTGTTTTCCATAGTGGTTGAACCACTTTATATTCCCACCAACAGTGCAGAAGGGTTTCCTTTTCTCTATATCCTTGCCAACATTTGTTATCTCTTGTCATTTTGATGATAACCATTCTAACAGGTGTGAGGTGATATCTTATTGGGTTTTGATTTGCATTTCCCTGATGATCAGTGATGCTGAGAATACTTTCATGTACCTGTTGGTCATTTGGATGTCTTCTTTGGAAAATGTCTATTTAGTTCTTCAGGGCATTAAAAATTTTTTTGTTGTTATAGAGGTGTATGAGTTCTTTTTATATTTTGGATATTAATTCCTTATTGGATATACAGTTTACAAACATTTTCTTCCATTCTGTATGTTGCCTTTTTATTTTATTAATTGTTTCTTTTGCTGTGCAGAAGTTTTTGGTTTTATATAGTCCCATTTGTTGAATTTTGCTTTTGTTTGTGTTTTTGGTGTCATATCCAAAAACTCATTGCCAAGATCAATTATTTTCTTCTAGGAGTTTTGTGGTATCAGGTGTTATGTTTAAGTTTTTGAAATTTCAAGTTAATTTTTGTGAGTGGTGTAATACAGGGGTCCAATTTTATTTTTCTGCATGTGTTTATCCAGTTTTCCCAGCACCATTTGAGGAAGAGACTATCCATTCCACAATGGGTGTTCTTGGTTCTCTTGTCATATATGAGTTGACTATATATACGGGGGTTTAATTTTGGGCTCTCTGTTCTGTTTATTTGTCTATGTCTATTTTTATGTCAGCATCATACTGTTATAATCACTATAGCTTTATAGTATAGTTTGAAATCAGAAAGTGTGATACCATAATTTGGTTTTTAAATATGTAAAATTATACCATTCCAAAGGCAAAACTATAAAATGATAAATATTTAGAAAAACAAACACCATATTTCTCTTCCTATTCTCTCCAATCTATGCCTTTTACTCTTTAAAAGGAACAATTTGTATTATAATTGTGGTTATTTCAGGGTTTCCTTTTTCAAATATATATTTTCCTTCATTTCTTTCATAAAATGCAGCTAATATGTATACATACACATACAAACTCTCTTGCACCTTTTCCTTGTCTTCTTAAGAATATTTGCATGAAGGTATGACTCCATACCAATGTATAAAAATTTTCCCCATTCATTTTTATGGATTCTTTGTTTTCAATTGGGCAGGTATAACAAAACTTATTCATTCAAGCCCTTCCATTAATTTGGGGTTGTTTTAAAATTTTAATGTCATAAATAATGCCAAAATGAACATATTTGTGTATAAGTCATTCTTGGAGAAGAGATCAGTATTATCTTTTACAGCTTAAAATTTTTAATTTATTTTAGGTTTGAGAAGAGAAAATAAAATTTATATATTTGAGGTCAGTGTGTACAGACAAAAATGGTTAACAGGCTGATTTTATCTCTTGCAGCCTAGGTTAAGTTGGAGGTCCAATATTTAGGTGGACACTGTGATAATGCTTTTCTTGCATTAGACTTGTGTCTCCATTGTTACACTGTAGTATTCATATATTGAGTAGAAGTACCCATATAATAGTCATATACTGAGTATAAGTACCATAGAATAACTAGTCCAAAGATAGACGTTATACAGTGTTCAATTGCCAAAGACACTCCAAAAGTAAGCATTAAATGCCCTAACATAAGAAGAATGAGGTCATGTTGTTGAGTACAGAAATTCCCTATGCACTAAATCACTTACAAGATTGTATTTAGTGAATTCTTAATTTTATAAAAGGAAGTTTTCAAGAAAAGATGAAGAAACTGTTGCACAAATATATATCTCATTATAAAAAGCAGAATGAGTAGATTCTTAGAATTGAAATTGCTAGGTGAAAGGGTAAATGTATATATTGTTGATATCATCAAAGGAATATAACATTTTTCATTTTATTGTGGAAAAATGCCTATTTTCCCATAGTCTTGTCATTACAGTATATTCTCAAACTTGGATTTTTCCAGTCAGATAGGTAAGTAAATTTAATATTTATATGAGTTTAATATTTTTAAATTCTATATTCAGTTCTAAATATATACTTAATTTACATAATCTCATTTTCTTTATTGATATTACAGATTCTAAGTGTGTGACATAAATTACAAATACTTTTCCTTTGTTTCCTATTTGTGATTTCCTTTTTGATTTTTATTTTTAATGCATGTAAAGTCTGATTTGGTTTGTTTGTTTGCTTTTTAAATGAGTTGTATTTATCAATCACTATTTTACAATGGTATTACGCATTCCAAGATTACAAAGGAATTTAACCATTTTTAACATCTGTATTATTTCACTGTTTACTATTTAGATCACTCATCCATCTGGAATTTATCCTTTATACAATACCATACAGGTTCAATTCTATACTCATCTGAATATCTATTAAATAATTTATTTAAAAAGTTAACCTTCTTTCATTGTAATGTGATGCCAAGTTTATCAGCTAGCAAATTTTACTATCTTCTGTGTATATTCCTGGTATTTTAAATTTTGATATGTTGCTCTTATATTTGTGCATTAATACCACACACAATTAATTATAGAAGCTATACATTTAAATAGCTGGAAGTATAGAGCTATACATTTAAATAGCTGGAAGAACCTAATATTGCTTTTCTACTTTTTCTTTGTCTATTTATTTTGCTTACTCATGCTTTCCAAATGAATATCATAATCAAGTTAGCTGGCTCCATGAAAAGCAATTGTTGGAAATTTTATTTTATATGAATTTAATTAAATCTATAAATTAGGTTATGGAAAATTGACAGTTTATAAAGTTACAACTTCCTATTCAAGAGCATAGACATTTCTTTCTGTTTAATAATATATACTCTGTGCGTTCCAGTTTTGCACATTACTGTTTAGGTTTGTACTGAGGCACTTTTCTGTAACTGTTTTTTGTTGTTAACTCAAATTGAATCTTCTCTCTCATTATATCCCGTATTTACTGTTTTACTTTTATTGTCACATTTCTGGTAGTTATTGTGTTGATATTGGTTTTATCCTAATATTCAGTCATATACTGTGATGATGAATGTAGTTTTATTTCCTTTCTAATTATTTAGATTAGAACTGAATTTTCTTACCTAATTGCATTAGTTAATACCTCGAATGCTGAGTAAAACTGTACTAGTCATAGTGAACATCTTTGTCTTATTCTTTAGTGAGGTAAGGGTTTTGTTTCTGACACTTGAAAAACAAAACAAGTATTTTCCTTTTCTCTTGACAAAAATAGTAATTACATTTTTATTGACAGATGTTGGAAGGAGCAAAGAAAAAGGCTTTATTAAAGAAACCAGTGAGCTTTACCCAAGGAATTTTATTATATACAGGAATTTCTCTCTCCCTATCAGAATCCATTTCAAATGGCAGAACAAATATAAAAATATTAAATCTGCAATAGTTCTAGAATTAAAAATCAGAATCCATTTGTTCTTGCTTTTAGCAGTATTTCATTTCTGTTAAGTTCTACAGCAAATTGGATCAGAAGGTGTTCAAATCCAAAGACCTATAAAATCTACCACTCAACACCAATAAGAATAAGTCCATCAAAAAAATACTCTTAGTATAATTCCTCATTATTAGCAAAATATATGTGGGAGAGTTGAGAGCTGGGCGATGGAATGAGCCTTGGATTTTCATTCCCAAACAATTGACTAAAGAACAATATAGGATAAATAATTATGGTAGAAAATAAATTCAGAGTTCTTCATATATGCTTGGTAGGAAATACAGCAAAATATATCAGACATAGAGGAAAGTAATATTTAATGTAATAGAATGTCAAAAAACATTCATTTTTGTTTGAACTTTTTACAACAATCAAGTGGTCAAATGTTCCAGTAAAAATTTTACAATGTAAGCTTATACCCCTGTGGTACTTGAATGGTATCAAAAGTAGATTATGAAAAAAAAAAAAAAAAAAGTAGATTATGCTGCTTCCTGACACTATAGATATAATCCTTCTAGAAAAGGAACATTAGCCTCTCAAACTCCTACATTACAAAGGGCTTAACAAAAGAGTTTGTTATATATGGGATACTGCTTAAAAATAATTTTTAAAATGAATAAATTCTAAAGATTTTTAAAATCTTAGAAATAGTATCTCAATAAATTTCCATGCATGTTGTAGTTCACACTACTTTTGATGTTTCATTTTTTGTTGTTATTTATCACTATATGAAACATGCCCTCATCCTTTAGCACAGCCTAAGGCTTTCTCTGGAAAAAAAGTGTTACAAGCAGCTTCTTCACAAACAGGAAAAACACTGCAAATTTGTGATTGCTATTCTTAAAAAGGTATGTATTAGTTAGTGTGCTATATAGTACTAAAAATGTACCTTTAGGGCTTCCCTGGTGGCGCAGTGGTTGAGAGTCCACCTGCCGATGCAGGGGACACGGGTTCGTGCCCAGGTCCAGGAAGATCCCACATGCCGCGGAACAGCAGGGCCCGTGAGCCATGGACGCTGAGCCAGCGCGTCTGGAGCCTGTGCTCCACAACGGGAGAGGCCACAGCAGTGAGAGGCCCGCGTACCACAAAAAAATAAATAAATTTTAAAAAATAGTACCTTTATTACTAAATTAAGATGATTATTCTGTCAATAATATTTATTGGGCCCAGAATTTTGAAGTTTTTGGTTAGCTATGATTCATAAAGATAATTTAGAAATATATGAATTGTAAAAAAAAAAATCATTTGATCTTTCCTAATTCTGAAACCATAATATTTTAGACATCTTTAAAGCATGATAAGGAAATAATTTATAACTAACTGTAAAAAGAATCATACATGACAATTACTTCTCTTAAACAGCCACATCACTAGTAATAAAAATACAATATATCCTACATTGAATAAGTATGTACTGAAGCTACTACTCTTAGCTTATTTATTGCTTTTATTATTTGATAAACATATCCATTACTATCACTTAAGATCATTTATCATTTTAATAGAGAAAAATGTGCCAGTCTACCCAATTTCTAAGGAACTAGAAATCATGAAGTGTGATATAAATACATTGATTATCATCAAAAACAGTAACAAGTTGTTCACCATCTAAATTATAATTTTTTCTTAATTTGTACAAATAATTTTATAATTTTTGCATTCTTCTTTTCCTGAGACTAAATAACTTATATTATCATTGTATCGTTACATGATGAAGCAAAAACAAAAAGGGGAGGTAGGTCAATGTAACTCACTTTTTCTCGTTTTAAAGGCAGGATTATTGTGATTTAATATACCTAAAGTAAATTTCATCCTTTAAAGATGTACATTTCTATGAACATGTAGATACTTTTCTCTTACTAATGTTTCAGATATATCACAAAAACTTAAAAGGCCCAAAAGACAAAACTACCTCAATTTCCTACCCTCAATCCCCACAGCACATGCTCTTATTTTTTCTTTATTACTTATTGAACAGGAGGGGACGTCTGTCTTCTTACCAAACACTTTCCTGTCTTCCCCTCCACTTCCACTCCCTGGCTCTGGATCCCATCGTACCTGACATCTCAACAAAGTTATGCCATTATTTTTTCTTTCTTTTCTTTGGTATTGCTACCTTTTCCTTCTCTACCATTTCCATTAGCATGTATACAGGCATACCTTGTTTTCTTGTGCTTCGCTTTATTGCCCTTTGCAGATATTGCATGTTTTACAAATTGAAGGTTTGTGGCAAGCCTCCATCAAGCAAGTCTATTGGCACCATTTTTCAACAGTATTTGCTCACTTTGAGCCTCTGCATCACATTTTGGTAATTCTTGCATATTTCAAAATGTTTTATTATTTGTTATGGTGATCTGCGAATAGTGATCTTTGACGTTACTATTGTAATTGTTTTGAGGTGCCACAAACCACACCTATATGACAGCAAATTTAATCAATAAATGTGTGTGTTCTGACTGCTCCACCGATGGGCCATTCTCCATCTCTCCCTCTCCTTGGGCCTCCCTATTCTTGAGACACAACAATACTGAAATTAGGTCAGTAAATAACCCTTCAATGACCTCTAGGTTTTCAAATGAAAGGAAGAGTTACATGTCTCTTACTTTAAATCAAACTCTAGAAATGACGCAGCTGGGTGAGAAAGGCACATTAAAAGCAGATAGACTGAAAACTAGGCCTCTTGTGCTGCCAGTTAATCAACTTGTGAATGCAAAGGGAAAGTTCTTGGAAGAAACTACAAATGCTACTCCAGTGAACACAAGAAAGCAAAGCAGCCTTATTGTTGATATGGAAAAAGTTTTAGTGGTCTGCATCAAAAAATCAAACCAGTCACAACATTCCCTTAAGCTAAAGACTAATCCAGAGGAAGACCCTAAATCTCTTCAGAGGAAGGCCCTAAATCTCTTCAATTCCATGAAGGTTGAGAGAGGTGAGGAAGCTGCAGAAGGAAAGTTTGAAGCTAGCAGAGACTGGTTCATGAGGCTTAAGGAAATAAGTTGTCTCCATTAATGTTAAGTGCATGCAAGATGAAGCAGCAAGTGCTGATTTAGAAGCTGCAGCAAGTTATCAAGAAGATCTAGCTGAGGTCCTTAAGGAAGGTGGCTACCCTAAACAACAGATTTTCAATGTAGACAAAACAACCTTATACTGGAAGAAGATACCATCTAGGACTTTCATAGCTAAAGAGGAGAAGTCAATGCCTGGTTTCAAAGAACAGGCTGACTATCTAGCTAGGGTCTAAGGCAGCTGGTGACTTGAAGTTGAAGCCAATAATTTACCATTCTGAAAATCCTAGGGTCCTTAAGAATTATGCTCAATCTACTCTGCCTGTGCTCTATAAATAGAATACCAAAGCTTGGATGACAGCACATCTGTTTATAGCATGGTTTGCTGAATATTTTAAGCCCACCTTTGAAGCCTATTGCTCAGAAAAAGATTCTTTTCAAAATACTACTGTTCATTGACAATGCATCTGGTCACCGAAGAGCTCTGATGGAGATATACAATGAGATTCGTGTTGTTTTCATGCCTGCTAACACAACATCTATTCTGTAGCCAATGGATTAAAGAGAAGTTTTGACTTTCAAGTCTTATTTAAGAAATACACTTCATAAAGCTATAGCTGACATAGATAGTGATTCCTTTTATGGACCTGGACAAAATAAATTGAAAACCTTCTGGAAAAAATTCGCCACATTCTAGATGCCATTAAGAACATTTGTGATTTATGAGAAAAGGTCAAAATATCAACATGGGTTTGAAAGAAGTTGATCCCAACCCTAATGGGTGACTTTGAAAGTAGCAGGAGAACTGGAATTAGAAGTGGAGCCTGAAGATGTGACTGAATTGCTGTAATCTCAGGATAAATCTTTAACAGATAAGGAGTTGCTTCTTATGGATGAGCAATGATAGTGTTTTCTTGAGGTGGAATCTCCTCCTGGTAAAGATGCTCTGAAGATTGTTCAAATGACAACAAAGGATTTAGAATATTAGATAAATTTAGTTGATAAAGCAGTGGCAGGGTTTGAGAGGATTGACTCCAATTTTGAAAGAAGTCTACTGTCGGTAAAATGCTGTCAAACAGCATTGCATGTTATCGAGAAATTGTTCATGAAAGGAAGAGTCAGTTGATATGGGAAACTTCATTGGTGTCTTATTTTAAGGAATGCCACAGCCATCCCAACCTTCAACAACCACCACCCTGGTCAGTTGGTAGCCATCAACATCAAGGCAAGACCCTCCACTAGCAAAAAGATGACAACTTGTTGAAGGCTCAGATTATGTTTAGCATTTCTTAGCAATAAAGTATTTTTCAATTAAGGTATGTACATTGTCTTTTTAGACATAATGCTACTGCAATTTAACAGATTATAGTGTAAAAATAACTTTTATATGAACTGGGAAATTTTTTAAAATTTGGGACTCACTTTATTGTGGTATTTTCTTTATTGCAGTGGTCTGAAACCAAACCACAATACCTCCGAGGTATGCCTGTACACGTTCCATTCTCTTTGATCTAAAGACAAGCAATCACAAACTCTAAACCGCAGAACCACATATACCTCTTTAGCTCAAATCTAACTTGCTGAAAGCATTGTTTCCATTTAGGGTTCTGACTGCCGACTGCCTAACCTCCCATTTAGTAGTTCCACCCTCCTCTCCATTTTTCCCCGTCTCTCCAATTAAAATATCTACATCCCTTCCTTCAAATAATTGCTCCCTCTTTCAATCCTTTCTTCCCTTGACTTATATAGCACTAGAGTCTCTCACTTCTGCTACAAATGTTTTGTCTGAACTTTCTGATAGATTTCTTCTCCATGATCTTATTTTGTAAATTGAGATTCTCATCTCACCAAAAATAGTTCAATGTTGACAGAATGCCCAGATATTATGTACAGCATCTGGCAGAGTATAGATGAGAAATATTTGTTGAAAGAGTAAAAGAAAAAAGAAGGAAGGCAGGCAGGCAGACAGGTGAAGGAGAGGAAGAATTAATTAAGCTAATTTCCTAATTTTCCCATCAAAAGATAAAGTTTATTTCCTTTTAAGTAAAAGTAAGTCTCTTTTTCTATTAATTACTGTGACTGAATGTGCATATTGTCATTGCATTGAACCAAGCACTAGTTAGGACACAAGATTTTGTTTCCTAACATTGACAAATGGAAAATTTTAACTATTAGTGGCATATTTACTAAAGTCAGACATACAGAGTTCACAAATTGTATATTTTCACAAGGAAGGACACCCATCTAGCTATCAGTAGATGGAGAAATTGGTCATAACTAGCATACCAGATTCTTCTCATATGAACCCTCCTGTGAACTAAACCTCATTCTCTTTAAAATAATTACTCTTACCAACAAAAAATCCTTTAAATTTATATAAGTGTACACATGCCTTATGTGTTCTTTTTTCTCTAGCTTCTTTGGCCAACATTTAATTGGCTGTGGTGGTGAGATAGATCTATATTACTGTGTTTTGATAATTTGGCTTATGAATTGGCAGTTACCTAAGTGAAAAAGTGGTGCAGAGTATCAGACTCACAATGACGCATTTCCTTCTTTTAGGACTTAGTCTATCAAATCTACTCTAGCTTTGTGTCTCTCTGATGCCCACAAATAATATTCTTTTAATTTAACGAACTTACCTATTTTTTTTCCAGCAGTTGAATTAATCTGTTACAAGCTATTCCAGTATTGTAAAAAGCAGAAAATACCTAAATCCATTCTTACCTCCACAATTTTGCTATGTATCTTCCTCCCTGAAATGTTTCTTATGCAAGTCTTCAAATGCTTTCTGAAGTGACATCATTCAGTATGAGTAAAGGAAAGGCTGGTGTCAGATTTAATATAAAAGACATTCTTAGAAATAATACAGTGATGTATTCTTGCCCTTTGAGAAAGAAAAGCACAGCTCATACCAAAGAGGATTCAAACTTGCAGTAGGTTTAAGTCTAGAAAACACAATATATCAGAGGCAGCTTGCCCAGTGAAATGTTGTGAGTTTTATCATTGTCATAAATATTTCTAAGAAACACTGAAGGATTTGAACCAAAAAGGATAAACTCTCTATTTATAATAGTAATATGATAAAGTTAAAGAGGATATTGTATTGAAAACCTGGCTTTGCTCCAGTCATTAGAAAAAGAAGTTGCAGACAGACATACAGAATGACTGAGAGAACCCCCACGAATATTATTGTTTTCTTTTTACTTTTATTGAGCATGCCACTCACTCTTATAAGGATATTACTTGTATTAACACCTTTGCATGCATTAACCTTCTACAGTAGTTGTCCTCATTTTGCAGATAGAAAAAAATGGCACAGAGACAGACAAAGTCAGAGCTGGGGTTAAAACCAATCTCAGGGATTGTAACAGCTCTGACATACTAAAGCTGGCATTGCATTGAGACAAAACTCAACCAGTACACTGACCCTTTGAGAGCAGATCTAACAAATGAAGTAATGAAACTAGAAAAGTAATGACCCAGTGGGGCCATAACACCAACATACACACACCTCCAGTAATATCAATCCTAAGGGAGAATTCAGGAAGCATAAAGATTATCTACCTTGTCATCAAGTGGAAAAGGGGTTCCACTTATTTGCTCAATTTAATGAATATCTTTATTTACTAGCTCTTCAGTGCCAAGTTTTAGACTACTAAATTCAGTTGAAACATTTCAAAGGCTAGAAGGAAATAAAATAATATTTCTTAGTTTATGTTGCATTAAACTCCCTTCCCCAACAGTTATCAACTTGCAAGTCAAGTTCAAAGTAATTCTTTCTCAAAATGTCTCCCCTCCTTGCATTGGCCTCCATGGAACTCGCTCTATAAAAATCTATGTCTACACATTTTTTTGTTTCCATTTTAATGTTAATTCCAATCTTATAAAATAATATTCAAATAAATAAAAGGTATGGCTGGTAACTTTCAGGCACATACCAACTATGAGATTTTAAAAATGATTGGCATTTATATGTCCGTAAAAAGAAAAGGAAGAAAAATTAGAGTTAGCAATTACAGTTCCTTTCACTCTCAGATTTTAGATAACTACTCCTCTACAATTCCCCTCATTTCTATAAATTTCCATGTTTTTCATCTTCTTGGGAATTCACCCAGACGATTTATATATTGTTATTACTGTAAATATATATAAATGTATATAAATATTAATAAAGAGTAACTTAATGAACTCATATATAAATAATGTTAATTAAAATACATTGTAGGCTTCTATTAATTTATAAACTTTATATGAATAATATATTGTTGATATCCTTCTGGAACATGGGGTTTTTTTCGGTATTTTAATGTCAAGATGTGTATGTTTTATTTTTTTTAAAGGAATCTCATTATCTTTATTTTTTAAATTTTTATTTATATTGGAGTATCATTGATTAACAATGTGGTGTTAGTTTCAGGTGTACAGCAAAGTGACTCAGTTATACATATACATGTATAAGTACTTATTCAAATTCCTTTCCTATTTAGGTTATTACGGAATATTGAGGAGAGTTCCCTGTGCTATACAGTAGGTCCTTGTTAGTTATGTATTTTAAATACAGCAGTGTGTACGTGTCAATCTCAAAATCCCTATCTATCCCTCCCCCCACCCCTCCCTCCCCAGTAACCAAAAGTTCATGCTCTAAGTCTGTCAGTCTGTTTGTTTTGTAAATAAGTTCATTTGTATCATTATTTTAAGATTCCACATATAAGCGATATCATATTATATTTGACTTTGTCTGACTTACTTCATTTAGTATGATAATCTACAGGTCCATCTATATTGCTGCAAATGGCATTATTTCATTCTTTTTTTATGGCTGGGTAATATACCATTGTATATATGTACCACTTCATCTTTATCCATTCCTCTTTTGGTGGACATTTAGGTTGCTTCCATGTCTTGGATATTGTGGACAGTGCTGCCATGAACATTGGGTGCATGTATAATTTCGAACCATGTTTTTCTCCAGACATATGCCCAGGAGTGGGATTGCTGGATCATATGGTAGCTCCATTTTTAGTTTCTTAAGGAACCTCCATACTGTTCTCCATAGTGGCTGTACCAATTTACAATCCCACCAACAGTGTAGAAGGTTCCCTTTTCTTCACACCCTCTCCAGCATTTATTGTTTGCAGATTTTTGATGATGGCCTTTCTGACTGGTGTGAGGCGATATCTCACTGTAGTTTGTTTTGCCTTTTTCTAATACTTAGCAATGTTGAGCAAATTTCATGTGACTCTTGCCCATCTGCATGTCTTCTTTGCAGAAATGTCAATTAAGGTCTTCTGCCCATTTTTTGATTGGGTTGTTTACTTTTTGATATTGAGCCACACGAGCTGCTTGTAAATTCTGGAGATTAATCCCTTGTTGGTCACATGGTTTGCAAATATTTTCTCCCATTCTATGGGTTGTCTGTTCATTTTGTTTATGGTTTCCATTGATGTGCAAAAGTTTTTGAGTCTAATTAGGCCCCATTTTTTTATTTTTGTTTTTATTTCCATTACTCTAGGAGATAAGGAAAAATATTACTGAAATTTATGTTGCAAAGCATTCTGCCTATGTTTTCCCCTAAGAGTTATATAGTATCTGGTCCTACATTTAGGTCTTTTATCCATGTTGAGTTTTTTTTTTATTTACATGAAGCTGTCCAGTTTTCCCAGCACCATTTATTGAAGAGACTGTCTTTTCTCCTTTGTATAGTCTTGCCTTCTTTGTCATAGATTAGGTGACCATAGGTCTGTGGGTTTATCTCTGGACTTTCTATCCTGTTCCATTGATCTATATTTCTGTTTTTGTGCCACTACCATACTGTTTTCATGACTGTGGCTTTGTAGTATAGTTAGAAATCAGGGAGCCTGATTGCTCCATCTCTGTTTCTCTTTCTCAAGATTGCTTGGGTTATTCAGGACCTTTTGTGTCTCCATACAGATTTTAAGACTTTTTTGTTCTAGCTCTGTGAAAAGTGCCATTGGTAATTTGATAGGGATTACATTGAATCTGCAGATTGCCTTGGGTAATATAGTCATTTTGATAATATTCTTCCAATCCAAGAACATGGAATATCTTTCCATCCGTTTGTGTCACCTTTGATTTCTTTCATCCGTGTCTTATAGTTTTTGGACTACAGGTCTTTTGTCTTCTTAGGTAGGTTTATTCCTAGGTATTTTATTTTTTTGAGGTGATGGTAAATGGGATTGTTTCTTTAATTTCTCTTTTCAATCTTTCATTGTTAGTATGTAGAAATGCAACAGACTTCTGGGTATCCAGCAACTTTACTGAGTCATTGATAAGCTCTAGTAGTTTTCTGGTAGCATCTTTACAATTTTCTATGTATAGTATCATGTCATCTGCAAACAGTGATAGTTTTACTTCTTCTTTTATAATTTGGGTCCATTTATTTGCTTTTTCTTTTCTGATTACTGGGGCTAGGACTTCCAAAACTATGTTGCATAAAAGTGGCAAGAGTGGACATCCCTGTCTTGTTCCTGATCTTAGAAGAAATGATACACACTTGCCTATGTATTTATATGTGTATGTACATGCACATCTTTACATATAGGTGTGTATGTGTATGTATCCTATATGTGATATGTGTGTGTATATATACGACGAATTTATAGATGCAGTACATATATATTTTTATTCTACATGCTTTTATATGTAGGTGTATATGTGTGTCTATATGTATGTACGTGTATGTATTGCATATATGTGTATGTATGTATACTGTATATATACACACCTAAATATCTTTGTATGTGTGTATATATGTATGATATAGACGAACCTAGGTGTGTATATTGCATATCTTATACGTATGTGTACATACTGTATATATATACAAACTATGCATTTCATATGTGTGTATGTATAGTGTATATGTATGTGTCTATTGTATATATTATGTGTATATGTGTGTAGACATACTGTATATATACAAACTGCATTTTAGATATATGTGTGTATATATGTATTTGCGTATTGCATATACGATATGTGTATATGTCTGTATGCATACTGCATATATACAGAGCTGTATATTTTTGTATGCGTGTACATATGTACGTGTGTGTGTATATACACACACACCCTATGGATTCTGTTTGTCTGGAGAACCCTCACTGATACGGACACTTCTGACAATTGAGCACCTGCTCTTTGCCAGCCAGGGAGCCAAACGCTTGTCCTTTCTGTGTCTCCCTTAAGTGTCACAAGTCCCGGGAGGGAAGGTGATGCCGCTCCTACCAGTTGAGGTGCCTCAGGGTCAGAGAGGTGCACAGGGCGGGGGGACTGGAGCCTGGTGGAGCCCAGGTGGAGTTCTAGCAGCAGTACAGCCTAGCAGTCCCACTTCCCCGGGTGCCTCTCACAAAGACGCCGAGGGAGAGACGGGGTCTGAAGGAGGGGATGAGGAAGCTTCCGTGGGTTTGCAAGCCCAGACCAAGGCTGACTCGTCAAGGGTGTTAGAGGTCAGGACTCTGGTTACCCTGGGGACGGGGTTACACAGAACCATTCCCATTCTGAAAAAGTATCCATTCTGCTCTTGTTTGTATGTTTACCCCCCATCCCCCAAATCTTCTAAAAACACATTCTCTTGGTTGCTGGGAGCACACAAGGGGAAGTTGTGTGTGAGGGGGTGTGATCCAGGGGACAGGGAGGATAAGCCCCCCACTCGTAGGGCCAGGAGTGGCTCAGCTTTGTGAGCTAAGGATGGCCCGCGAGGTCCCAGAGAGAAGGGTCCCTGCTCCGTCCCTGCTCCGTGCACCCCATTCCCAGCCTGAGAAGTCCAGAGCCCACCCCCCCCTCCCCCCCACACACACACACCAGGGAGGAGAGCCAGTCACCCTGGCTCCCAGGCTCCGGCTCCAAGGCTCCCGGCACTAGGAGCTATTTTCAGCTTTCATGCCCTAGGACACGGCCAGAGCTAGTGTCTCCGGAAACTCTCTGTCTGTCTCTCGCCCGCCCGCCATCCCTCCCTCCCTCCTCCGCCTCTTCCCCTCCCACTCCAGCTGTCCTGCCCTCCACCCTGCATTTCTACACAGGATGGCTCACAGACAGCTGCTCCCCGTGCCCACCCGCCACCATTCGATGGATGTCAAAGCAAGCCCTGGGGACTTCCCTGGAGGTCCAGCGATTAAGACTCTGAGCTTCCACTGCAAGGGGTGCGGGTTCGATCCCTGGTCAGGGAAATAAGATCCCACATGTCGCCCGGCACGGCCAAAGAAATAAATGAATAAAAAAT